>NW_015166536.1:123117-123439 GCF_001447785.1 Gekko japonicus
GGAGGTGGGGCTGAGAGAGCTCTGACAGGAACTGTCCTTGAGAGAACAGCTCTTATCAGAACTACAGCTTGCCCAAGGTCATCCAGCAGCTGCAAGTGGAGGAGTGGGGAATCGAAGCCGGTTCTCCCCAATTAAAGTCCGTGCACTTAGAATAATAGAATCACTGAATGTTAGAATTGGAAGGGACCTTGCAGGTCATCTAGTCCAACCCCCTGCACTCTGCAGGAGTATACGAAAGATAGCCCTACATACCTACAACGTACTTAACCACTACCAGATGATAGACAGAGAGAGAGAGAGAGAGAGAGAGAGAGAGAGAGAG
>NW_015166536.1:124522-124801 GCF_001447785.1 Gekko japonicus
TGCATTCCACCCTTAAAAGTATTCCTGGCATGAAATGTTTATTTTTACCACTGGCCCAGTGAAGAGGCTCCTCTCCGTCTGAAGGTTCCCAGGTTCCTGCTCCCAGACCACATCCTGTGGCGGAGAGTTCCACAGATTTAATTACACCCTGTCCAATTTGAAAAGTATTTCCTTTTCATAAGGGGAAGGTGTCACCGTCACTTTGAACCATCTCCTCACCGGTACAGTGGGGAAGGGGAAGGTGGGATTCGGTGAACCCACAGGAAATGCAAAGGCCAA
>NW_015166536.1:124968-134640 GCF_001447785.1 Gekko japonicus
TTAAAGGCCTTGTAAAAAGAGCAGCGCAGTCATTTCAGTTGACCGTGGACACTCCCTAGAGCAGGGGTGTCGAACTCATTTGTTATGAGGGCCAGATCTGACATAAATGAGACCTTGTTGGGCCGGGCCATGTGTGTCATAAAATGTAATGCAGAGGTGGGGCTGAGAGAGCTCTGACAGAAACCACTCTTTTTCAAGAACAGCTCTTATCAGAGCTACGGCTTGCCCAAGGTCATCCAGCCAGGTGCAAGTGGAGGAGTGGGGAACCAAACCTGGTTCTCCCAGATTAGAGTCCGCACACTTAACCACTACACCAAACTGGTAGCAGAGATATAAACTTTATAAAGGACACAAACACAAAGGTGTTTTTTTTTACTTAAAATAAAAAACATGCTTCAAACACTAGCTCTGTAAACTGCACACCTCCTTTTGATTTACTGACATTCACCACAGAAATCTCATGCTCAGAGTCAGGGGTCATTTCGTAGAAAAAGAGGTGCAGGAGCTCATTAGCATAACTTATTTGCATATGCCACACCCCCTGACATCACCGGAAGTGTGTCAGAAGGCAACACCCACCACTCAAGCTCCATCGGACTCTTTTGGATTGCTATGGGGGGGGGGGATGTGCAGATCTGCCCTCACAGAGGAGGGAGAGCTTATACGTGAATAAAACTTGGTCTTAAAGCTGCCACTGGACTGTTTTGGATTGCTAGATATGGGGGGGGAGCATTATTATTATTATTATTATTATTCTGGCATTGTGTGCAATATAGCCAGGAGATCCAAAGATTGTCTGGCAGCGACAAGCTCTAGCTCTTTTAGTACAATGCACCACTAGGTGGCATGCTAGACTTGTCCTTAAGGCAAGAGATATTTCAGAGGGTGTTTGCCATTGCCCTGCACCTCTGCATCACAGCCCTGGGGTTCCTTGGAGGTCACCCTTCCAAATTCTAGCCAAGGCCGACCCTGCTTAGCCTCCAAGATCTGATGATATCAGGCTAGCCTGGGCATATGAGAGAGTATCATCAGAACTGAGACACTGTACAAAACACACACAAAAAACCCCAAAACAATCACACGGGTGATAGCTGGCTGCTCTACCTTATCGAATATAGGGTATTTTATCAGAGAATCATGCTTTAAACTTATTCATAGGGTTGCTGTGATTCTATGATCAATTGTCTATATCAGGTCTTAAAGCAGCTGAGACAGTATTTCCAGTCGAAAATATGGCACAACTCCAATCCATCGTGGACTCTGCCGTGACTGCTGTTGATAAGTCACGAAACTCTGGAATCACCAACAGAAGTGGGCTCTTCGTTCCTCCGACATCAGGAGCTGAGTCAGCCGTTCATGACAGGACGTTTGGAAGCCACGAGACCTACGCCTCTCAGATACGCCAAAATAAACGGAAATTTCGGGAGTCCCCACCTGAACTTGGTCTCCTTTTCTTTTGCCATCAGGTCTCAGCTGACTTATGGCGACCCTGTGAGCAATGCTCCCCCAAAGCTGTGGAGTCTTGTGAGCAGAAATTCCGCTTTGTGAGCTCCTGGCATTCAAGTGGTGAGCGAGCGACTTGGCTGCCGCGTGGATTAGTCTGCCCTGGAGCCCTCCTTCCTGAGCGAAGACAAAAATGTGTGAGCCAGAGGCTAAAAAACTCTGAGCTAGCTCACACTCACTCAGCTTAGAGGGAACACTGTCTGTAACGTTTCCAAGGCATGAGATGTTCAGAGGAGGTTTGCCATTGCCTGCCTCCAGCCAGTTTGGTGTAGTGGTTAAGTGCGCGGACTCTAATCTGGGAGAGCCGGGTTTGATTCCCCACTCCTCCACTTGCACCTGGCTGGATGACCTTGGGCAAGCCGTAGTTCTGATAAGAGCTGTCCTTGAAAAAAGAGCCATTTCTGTTAGAGCTCTCTCAGCCCCACCTACCTCCCAGGGTGTCTGTTGTGAGGAGGGGAAGGGAAAGGAGTTTGTAAGCTGCTCTGAGACACCTTTGGGTAGTGAAGGGCGGGGTATAAATCTCTTCTCTTCTTCTTCTTCCACGTTGTGACACTGGTATTCCTTGGAGGTCTCCCATCCAAATACTAACCGGGGCCGACCCTGCTTAGCTTCTGAGGTCTGAGGAGATTGGGCTAGCCTGGGCCATCCAGGTCAGGGCGAACTTGGTCTTAACCCCCATAATTCCCCCCAACACACCTCCCTAGGCATCTGTCAGTTCTCATAGAGAATCTGGGAATCCGTCTCCAGAAACCAACTGGGCTGGTTGTGCCTTCCTCTTATGTTCTCGAACAACCAAAAAAGGCCAATGCTATGCTGGGGATTATTAGGAAGGGTATTGAAAACAGATCAGCCAATATCATAATGCCCCTATATAAATCAATGGTGCGACCTCATTTGGAATACTGTGTGCAGTTCTGGTCACCACACCTTAAAAAGGATATTATAGCCTTGGGAAAAGTACAGAAAAGGACAACTCGAATGATAAAAGGGTTGGAACACTTTCCCTATGAGGAAAGGTTAAGGCGCTTAGGGCTCTTTAGCTTGGAGAAACAACGACTGAGGGGAGAGATGGTTGAGGTTTCTAAGATTATGCATGGGAAAGAGCAGGTAGAGAAAGAGGTACTTTTCTCCCTTTCTCACAATACAAGAACTCGTGGGCACTCCATGAAATTGCTGAGCGGTCGGGTTAGAACGGATAAAAGGAAGTACTTCTTCACCCAAACAGTGATTAACACATGGAATTCACTGCCACAGGAAGTGGTGGCGGCTACAAAAATGGACGGCTTCAAAAGGGAATTAGATAAGCATATGGAGCAGAGGTCCATCAGTGGCTATTAGCCACAAGGTATAGATAGGGGCTCTGGGGCAAGTGATGCTCTGTCTTCTTGGTGCTTGGGGGGGTCCACAGTGGGAGGGCTTCTAATGTCCTGGCCTCACTGGTGGACCTCCTGATGGCACCTGGTATTTTTGGCCACTGTGTGATACAGAGTGTTGGACTGGATGTTCTTATGTTTCTAGCGCAACTAATGTTCTTTGAAAAGGAGAATAAAATCCTCTTTGGGATCCTCACCAGCCGCTTGCCAGCTCAGACTGGGTGTTATTTCGAAAGAGTTTCTTCTACAAATTAAAATGAATGAGCTTCGAGGGCGAGAATTTCCCATGAAGGGTTTTTTTCCCCCCTTCTTCTCCCTCTCCTCCTTAATTTCTGTAGCACATTTGAGCAGATTATGTGGGTGGGATATGAATCAATACGGCTCCCAGCTATACAAAGCCGTCGGGCGTGTGAATCTGCGTCGAGATGTTTGTTTGTTTGTTTTCTGTTTATCCCGAGCAGAGCTAAAATAAAAAACGAGGGGAAAAAAAGAAAAGGAAATCTGAATAGGTTTTTATCCCTGCCAAGAAATAAGAACATATTCTCCTCCCCAAATCCCCGCTGCGCACAAAACGTACCGTACACAAAGCACTGTTTTTTATTGCAAATATTCATGAGGAAACATTGTTGATTTTAATGATGGAAGATTTTAAAGAGGCGGCTCCCCACCCCCTTCTTATTTTCCTGAAAAAAAGGGGGGAAGAACACAGTCAAGCGAAAGCAAGTGAGACAATGCGTTCGGAATGTGAGCTGTTAAATCCTGGATTGTGATGTGGAATGTCCAAAGTCAGAAGCAGTATATGTCTGAACACCAGATAGTAGTTGGGAATTGCCGTCGAGTCGCAGACAAATTACGGTGACCCCATAGGGTTTTCGAGGCAAGGAACTCTCAGAGGCCATTTGCCTTGGCCTGCCTCTGCATGGCAACCCTGGACTTCCTTGGTGGTCTCCCTTCCAAGCACTAACCCGGCCTGACCCTGCTTAGCTTCCCAGATCTGATGAGATCTGGCTCGCCTGGCCTGTCCGGGTCAGGGCTTTAAAAATGGTCAAGTCACAACTGACTCACAGCGACTCCTCGTGGAGCCAGTTTGGTGTAGCAGTTAAGAGCGGCGGGCTCTAATCTGGGAGAACCGGGTTTGATTCCCCATTCCTGCACGTGCGGCAAGCTGGGTGACCTTGGGTCAGTCACAGTTCTTTCAAGAGGAGTTCTCTCAGAGCTCTCTCAGGCCCATCTACTTTACAGGGTGTCTGTTGTGGGGAGAGGAAGAAAAGGAGATCGTAAACTGCTCTGAGACTCCAAGGGTGCGTTCAGACGGGCAGCTAATCCCGTCATTATGACTGCTTGAATTTTATCCCCATCTTTTTAATCCATCGTAGCACGACCAGACATCTCCCTGGTGAATCGCCTTACCACACGCTGCCTCCGTTGTAGATTGTCTAGATGGCGTCCACGGAAGGAGGCATGCATGGTGGGCTTTTTTAAAAAAAATTGTGCATGCACATAGGCGTCACAGCGCATCCCTGTTGAAGGAGGCGCACGGTGGGGGTTTTTTTCAGACTTTTTGCGCATGCGCATAGACGTGACAGCATGTCCTTGTTGATCCGCGCATGTGTAGAGATTTTTTCAAATTGCGCCCGCTCGGGATGGTCTGACGTCAGACCACCCCGAAGGGAGGATTGTGCACTGGTGGAACGATCAGACAGGTGAAAGTCCGCAGTTGTCCCGCAGGTAACTGAAACCCCCAGATTTAAAGTGCTATCTTTTAAGTACGGCTCTGAAGTGCGGCAAAACGGGATCCCCACGGAAGAGGGACATTACCTTTAGATCCGTGAGGCAATCGTGCCTCGCGTGGATCTAAAGAGCCGTCTGATCGGACTCCAAGTGAAGGGCGGGGTATAAATCCAATCTCATATCTCTTCTTCTTCCTCTTCCTCTTCTCCTCCTTCTTCTCCTTCTCCTTCTTCTCCTTCTTCTTCTATTAAACAGGGCCCACCCTGCTTATGTTCTATGACCTGATGAGACGGCGTTCGCCTGGGCTATCCAGGCCAGGGATTTAAGAGCAGTCCAGTTGCAACTGACCTATGATGACCCCTCATGGGGTTTTCAAGGCAAACTGTGAGCAGTGGTGGTTTGCCCTTGCCTGCCTCTGCGTAGCAACCCTGGACTTCCATGGTGGTCTCCCATCCAAGTACTAAGCAGGGCCTTTCCTGCTTAGCTTCTGAGATCTGACAAGATTGGGCTGCTCTGGGCCATTCAGGTCGAAGGCAGAGGAGCACGGGTGGTTTGCCATTGCCTGCCTCTGCGTGGCAGCCCTAGCTGGTGGTCTCCCATTCAAGTACTTACCAGGACCGACCTTCCTCAGCTTCCGAGATCTCATCATCTCGGGCCAGCCTGGGCCATCCAAGTCAGGCTGAATACCAGATCCTGGTGGGCCATATGGGAAAACTGTTGGCTTCAGGCTCTCCTTAAGGGATTCCTAGAGGCACCTAGCTAGGTGTTAGCGGAAACAGGGTGCTGGATTCGATGGAAGAAGAAGAGGAGGAGGAGGAGGAGATTGGATTTATACCCTGCCCTTCACTTACAGTCTCAGAGTGGCTTACAAACGCCTCTCCCTTCCCCTCCCCACAACAGACACCCTGTGAGGTAGGCGGGGCTGAGAGAGCTCTTGACGGAAACTGCTCTTTTTTCAAGAACAGCTCTGACAGAACTATGGCTTGCCCAAGGTCATCCAGCCAGGTGCAAGTGGAGGAGTGGGGGATCAAACCCGGTTCTCCCAGATTAGAGACCACACACTTAACCACTACACCAAACTGGCTCTCTTCCTTGGTCTCATCCACCAAAAATAAATGGAATCCAATAGAAGGCAATGTCATCCAAAATCCAGTGTGAGCTGTCAAATTAACCTAACAGTCATATTTATGGTAGTCTAACATAACATCCCGTTCTCCCAATCTGGTTAGCCTGATACTGCTAGGAAATTTATACAAAAATTATAAATCACTAGAGCTGATGATCCATTTGGCAGGCCCAATCAGCAGGGTAGTGAGTAGAGTGTTCAGCTTGTGTCCGTGAGATCTGGGTTCAAATCCAGTTGCTCTGCTTCTAGCATATTGCTGGAATGCAGAGAGCTTCCCATGGAGATCTCAGAAAAGTGAACAGGTATGAATCTGGTCCCTTTTATGGGCTTTGCTGAAAAGTACCAGTCAGTTAAAGCGTTTAGCTGCCATGTTTCTGTATACGTTTAGTTCAGTCTGGTAGCGAGGCCGAGACCCCCCCCGCGGGCACGGCAGAGAGGACAGCCCACAACTGCATCAGCTCCCAACGATGTATCTCTAAAGCTGGTTATAAACTATGGAGAAGAGAAAGAGATCCACCCCAATGACTCCCAATAGAGGTCCCCTGAGACAACGGTAATAAGAACAGCCCTCCCGTTTGACTGGTGGGCTGCCCCGAAGCCCTGTGCGGACAAGTTCAGAGGTTCAGAAAGGCTCAGAGAGCCAGAAGGGGGAATTACAGACACACACAGAGAAAGAGAGAGAGATTCTACCCAAGGGAGAAAACGAGAGCTCGTATTTGGTTCTGAGCGTTTGCTGCCACTCCATAGCAGAATAACTTAGAGTCAAACCACAGTGGACGATAATTGTTTTAACTAGGCTCGTGAATCTTTCTTTTCACCAGAAGCACAGGCAAGAAGGTGGGGTGGACGAGGGTGGCAAGCAAATCCCGCCCCCAACTTTCAATTTATCCATGGAAGAAGAAAAGAAGAAGAAGAAGAAGAAGAAGAAGAAGAAGAAGAAGAAGAAGAAGAAGAAGAAGAAGAAGAAGAGATTGGATTTATACCCCGCCCTTCCCTTGGAGTCTCAGAGCGCCTTTCCCTTCCCCTCCCCACAACAGACACCCTGTGAGGTGGGTGGGGCTGAGAGAACTCTGACACAAACTGCTCTTTTTCAAGGACAGCTGTGCCAGAGCTTGTGACTGATCCAAGGTCACATCAGCAGGTGCAAGTGGAGGAGTGGGGGGATCAAACCCGGTTCTCCCAGATTAGAGTCCGCACACTTAACCACTACACCAAACTGGCTCGAAGAAGAAGAAGAAGAGGAGGAGGAGGAGGAGGAGGAGGAAGAGGAAGAGGAGGAGATGATGATGATTCCGGATCAAGCAACTGGAAGCTCTCCTGTTCTGAATGAAAAGTCTATAGAAGTCAAGCTAACCTGTGTTTCAGCTCATGGCATGTTCTGACTACCAGCGTGTATTTTGAATACTTTATTCCACCAAGGAGAGGAAATCGTTCCCAGTGGAAAATCTAGGTGAGCAGTGACTGTAATGTTCTGGGTTCGAGTCCAGTCGAACCTTAGAGGGCAGCACAATCTTTGGGGTAAAAGCTTCTGAGGGTCAAAGCTCCCTTCATCAGATCAGAAGCTTATACCCTGAAAATACTGTTAGTCTTTAAGATGCTACTGGACTTTAATCTAGAAGGAGGAGGAGGAGGAGATTGGATTTATACCCTGCCCTTCACTACCCAAAGGAGTCTCAGAGGGCCGACAAACTCCTTCCCCTTCCCCTCCCCACAACAGACACCCTGCGAGGTAGGTGGGGCTGAGAGAGCTCTGAGAGAACTGCCCTTGAGAGAATAGCTCTGAGGGAACTTCTGACTGACCCAAGGTCATGCCAGCCACGGCACGTGGAGGAGTGGGGGAATGAAACCTGGTTCTCCCAGATTAGAGTCCACGCTCCTAACCCCTGCACCAAACTAGCTCTTCTATTGCAGACCTATAATGCTACCAGGGGTCATTTCCTAGAAAAAGAGCTAGGGGAACTCATTAGCATAACTCATTAGCATATGCCACACCCCCTGACATCACCGGAAGTGTGTAAGGCCACACCTCCTGACATCACCGGAAATGTGTCATAAGGCCACACACCCCGCCCCCAACGGTCCCGGCCGCCGGTGCCGGCCTTGCAGACAGGGAGGAAGCAACTTACCCTTCCTCTTCTCCTGCCTCCTCCTGGCTGAATGAGGGCCGGAAGTGGGGCGGCCGGAAGTGGGGGGCGGGGCTTCGTCATGTGCCCCGCCCCCGTACCTCACCCGGGGGGACTGCGTTCCCCCGCGTTCCCACCCTGAAATGACCTCTGAATGCTACCCACTGGAAACTGTACTGTTGTGGGCTTTTAAAGCTTTCTATGTTTCTTCAGTGGAGCTGCGGTGGCTCAAGTGGTTAAGACGCTGAACTGCAGGCTGTGGAAGGTCAGTAGTTCAGCAGTTCGAGACCCGAGTGCCGCATGACGGACTGAGCTCCCATCTCTAGTTCCAGCTCCTGCCAACCTAGCAGTTCGAAAGCAAGAAATTGCAAGTAGATAAATAGGCACCACTTCGGTGGTAAGGTAACAGCGTTCCGTGCGCCTTGGTGTCTAGTCATGCCGGCCACGTGACCACGGAAACATCTTTGGACAGCGCTGGCTCTTCGGCTTGGAAACGGAGATGAGCACTGCCCGCTAGAGTCGGATTCGACTGGCTTTCGAGCAAGGGAGACCTTTACCTTTATGTTTCTTCAAGCAGTTCTGTTTCCTCCACTTCTTTCTGTGCTTTTTTTCTTTCTTTAAAAAGCCTCCATTGATCTCACAAATGTAAGATTAAGCAAAAGGCTAGGATTCGCGTCGGAGGAAACAAATATGCTGACCGATCCTTTCTGTCTCAGAAGACAACCCGGGGCCATACGGGCAAGCATCGGAGAAATCTGCTGATGTTCATCCTACGAGCACGTCTCCCTGAGCTCAGGCATTTATTTGGGGGGGAAGTCCTGTCTTCCTGAGACGCAAACATCCAAGCCTCCCAATCCAGGACATCCAAGGCCTTCAAATGCACAGATTGAATGCTCCAGTGGCCCGGAGCGCATTGCTATTAGAACTGTAGAATCACAGAATCACACAGAGTCGGAAGGGGCCACACAGGCCCATCTAATCCAGCCCCCTGCCCAGTGCAGGACCAGCCTAGAGCATCCCTGACAAGGGTTTGTCCAGCTGCTGCTTAAAGACTGCCAGGGAGGGGGGAGCTCACCACCTCCCTTGGCAGCCCATTCTACTCGTGCAAAACTCTTTAGCGTTGCCAACCTCTAGGCAGCACCTGGAGATCTCCCGCTACGACAATTGATCTCCAGATGACCAACGTCAGTTCCCCTGGAGAAAATGGTTGCTTTGGAGGGTGGGCTCTGTGGCATTATACCCTGCTGAGGCCCCTCCCCTTCCCAAACCTCACCCTCCCCAGGCTCCACCCCCAAATCTCCAGGTACTTTCCAACCCAGATCTGGCAACCCCGAAACTCTTAGTGTAAAAAAGTTCTCGCAGAGCTCTCTCAGCCCCACCTACCTCCCAGGGTGTCTGTTGTGGGGAGGGGAAGGGACAGGAGTGTGTAAGCCGCTCTGAGTCTCCGAGTGAAGGGCGGGGTATAAATCCGATCTCCTCCTCTTCCTCCTCCTCCACATCCTCCTCCTCCTCTTCTTCTTCTTTCCAGCCAGTACCTTCCTGCCCTTCATTCAAACCCACTCGTACGAGTCCTCTCCTCTGCTGCCAACAGGAACAGCTCCCTGCCCTCCTCTAAAAGTGATAGCCCTCCGAATACTTTAAGAGAGCAATCGTGTCCCCCCTCAGCCTCTTCACTACGAGAGAGAGAGAGAGAGAGAGAAAGAGAGAGAAAGAGAAAACACAGTAGTTATCAGCGGGCTCTTTTTGTAGAAAAAGCCCAGCAGGAACTCATTAGCATCATAGGCCACACCCAATAGCAGAAACTCATTAACATATT
>NW_015166536.1:134795-140787 GCF_001447785.1 Gekko japonicus
CCCGGGGCCCCCCCCCCCCTGTCCCGGGGGCGCCGGGGGGGGGGGGATTGTTCTCCAGGCCTTCCCTCTGTAGCCACACATGCAGAGATTTTGGCTTTAGTGGGCGTGGCCAACTCTGAAGCCAGCCGGAACTCTGTTCCTGTGCGTTCCTGCCCCAAAATAGCCCTGGTTATCAGCGTAAAGTACAACATGTGCAAAGGAGAAGCTGAACTATGGCTCACGACTGAGTACATTGGCCCCGCCCCTTCCTTTGAATGCTTGCTAGGGTTGCCAAGTGGGACTTACCTTGCCAGCGGGGGACTCCCGTGCAGATCCCAGTGGCTGTGCGCTCGAGCAAAGCGCGAGCGCGCCGCATGAACGTCACAGGGAAGTGATGTCATGACACCGGACACGCAGGGGGCGGGGCCACGACCATACAAGGGAAAACCATAGAGTGCCCCCAGTGTGCCCGGCGTCATAACGTCACTTCCCGGCGTAAGGCACGGGGCCTCTGGGGCGGGGGGTTTTCCGCCCCCCGGGGGCCTTGGCAGCCCTAATGGTTGCCCAAAGGCAGTCACAGAACCTAGAAGCATAATAAAATCAGAATTCCCCATTCCCCATTCCAGGGCAACCAGTGTGCTTGGCTGTGAGCGGTGTACGCACAGCCCAGATCTTCCTGTAAGTGCGTTGGCTCATGTAAAAATATGGGTGATCCGGGGGTTACGTGGAGGTCATTTTGCCTAGTCCCTCCCCCAGCCTAGAATCCATTCTGCTCCCAATGGGCTTTGTGTCCGACCAAACATTTGATCCTGGGTTTCTAAGAGCAAGAGACACTGCTCTGGCCCAGGGGTCCCCAACATGGTGCCCATGGGAACCAGAGTGCCTGCCAACACCTTCCCTGATGCTCGACAGAAGGTCGGACCAGAACCAACGGGTTAACATTCAATCAAAGGCGTTTCCGGCTAAACATTAGGAAGAACTTCCTGGCAGTTAAAGCGGTTCCTCAGTGAAACAGGCTTCCTCGGGAGGTGGTGGGCTCTCCTTCTCTGGAGGTTTTCAAGCAGAGGCTAGATGGCCGTCGGACAGCAGTGCCGATTCTGTGAACTCAGGCAGATCACGATAGGGTTGCCAAATGTGCTTACCTGTCCCGGCGGGGGACTTTGGGTTGTCTCCCGGTGCGCGCGCAAAGCGCGCGCGCCACACGCACATCGCTTCCCTGTGACGTCATCACGCTGGGCGGGGCAGTTGCCCACCCCCACTACGAACCCCAAGCCGATGGCATTCTGATGGACGCAGCCTTTGTGCGTGGAGGTTACAGCCCCGCCTTTGACCACCCCCTCCTTCTTCACGACTCCCCTAAACGCCTCCAAAGATTCGCACTTTCTCTAGTGACCATCAGGCCACACTTTATTTTATCAACGTGGATATGCAGTGAAACAAAATACCCACGAATGCATGGCATGTTGGATACTGTGAATTCAGAACCTAAAAAGGTTAGTCAAGAATAGAAGAGGGCCAACTCTAAAAATCTAATTATGAAACATACAAAAATATACATGTATTTATTCAACATAAATTAAAATGATAAACAAGGGCCCATTCCTACCTCATATACAAATATAAAAACATACAAGGGCTAATAAGATAGACCTAACGCGTTTCGGCCTTTACAGGCCTTCCTCAGAGGTCTAATACAGACAGAACATGTTGGCTGATATGCAAAAATACATACAATCCTACATATACAAAATATGGAATAAAGACCAGAAACCAATTGTTCCAAAGTTTAACCACTGGGCCAAGAAAAGAAATACAAAAATACAAATGAAGCCTCCAGTGCAATCACATGTCCAGTAGTACTTCTCTCTGGTCAACTGTATATTCTTTTGAGATTGTACAGCCAAATGTTCCCAATAAAATGTTCCTTGTTGGTTATTTTAATTTATGTTGAATAAATACATGTATATTTTTGTATGTTTCATAATTAGATTTTTAGAGTTGGCCCTCTATATCTATCTATTGCCATCTTCTGGGCATGGAACAGGGGTCACTGGGTGTGTGTGTGTGGGGGGGAGGTATTTGTGAATTTCCTTCCTTGTGCAGGGGGTTGGACTAGATGACCCCCTGGAGACCCCCCACCCAACTCTGTGATTCAATGCTTCTGTGACAAATGCTTTTAGAAAGTTGGTGGAACGAGGTGGGGCTTTTTCCCCGCAGGGCTACTGATTGGCTACGCAAATTAAAAGGCACCCAGTTAAAAAGAGCTTCTGCCTGAAATGTTGAAACGGTACTACTAGCGTTATATATAAAACCCCTCTCCCTGACATGTTGTAGCTCGCTCTGGCTCCCGTGACAGCCATTTTGTGATTGGCTCCATGTCCCGTGGCAGCCATCTTGTGCCCGCAGTCTAAAAAAGGATAGGGACCCCTGATCTCGCTCATATACCAGGCTGGCACGGATCCTACTGTGCCCACCTTGACAGCAGGGCTGTTTTAATATAACATTAGGCTCTTGCGGACGGAGAACCACATTGTATCCTCCACCATCCCCCTGCTTCTGCAAGGAACAGCACTAACAATGTTTCAGCTCCATGCTTGCGGGAAACTGAACTCTACAGTGCTGCGGGGGCCCAGCTCGGCTCGAGACCCCAGTGAGGGGCAATGTTCCCTCTAAGCTGTGGGGTCTTGTGAGCAAAAATTCTACTTTGTGAGCTACTGGCATTAAAGTGGTGAGCGAGCAATTTGGCTGTTGCATAACTTAGTTTGCTCTGGAGCCACATGCTCCATGAGTTAAGACAAAAATGTGTGAGGTGGAGGCTAAAAAACTGTGAGCTAGCTCACACTAACTCAGCTTAGAGGGAACACTGGTGAGGGGTAGGAGAACACTGTCATTTTGAACATGGCACAGTGACAGAGAGGGCGCTCGCACAAATTCCGCACAGTCCGGAGTGGTACCCCCTTGCAACGACTCTCCTGTTAATGGAACACCTCTCTGTTGATGCAACCTGCTAAGTTAACAGGGCACTCCGCCAGTATATCCAAGGATCCATGCCACTGTTTCCTAGCATGTAAAGATAAGTAATGGACCTTCGGTTATGCAGGAGGAGGAGGAGATTGGATTTATACCCCGCCCTTCACTTGGATTTTCAGACTGGCTTACAAACTCCTTCCCCTTCCCCTCCCCACAACAGACACCCCGTGAGGTAGGCGGGGCTGAGAGAGCTCTTTCCAGAAGTGTCCTTGAGAGAACAGCTCTGACAGAACTATGGCTTGCCCAAGGTCATCCAGCAGCTGCAAGTGGAGGAGTGGGGAATAAAACCTGGTTCTCCCAGATTATAGTCCGTGGACTTAACCTCTGAACTGTGGAGTCTTGTGAGCAAATATTCTACTTTGTGAGCTACTGGCATCAAAGTTGTGAGTGAGCGATTTGGCTACTGCATCAATTAGCTTGCTCTGGAGCCGTCCTTCCTGAGCTACGACAGGAATGTGTGAGCTGGAGGCTAAAAAACTGTGAGCTAGCTCACACTATCTCAGCTTAGAGGGAACACTGCATCAAACATGGGCATCTGATCCCCCCCCCCCCGCAGAGTTAGTTTTTCACAAGTCTCTTTCCCCTAGAACTGCTGTATCATCCAAAGAATGGTTTAGGATTTAGGCAAGAGAGATGTTCATTTGGGAAATGGTGAGGGAAACATCACCTGTTTACCAGTTGAATTCCCCTCTTGGGCAGCTCTCATAGCTAAACCCCACACTTCTTTGGCATCTCCTGATTTCAGCGCTGCAATAGATTTCTCCGACATTTCCACAGCGAGCTATTTGATGAGGCAACACAAATGTATTCCCTGCTTTCAGTTGTTTACCAAAGACCAGAAACTCCGTTGGCGTTGAAATCAGGGTGGCGTACTCTGTGGATTCCATCGTTTTACCCCAGGCCGCATACTGCGAGAAGTTCAGGAGACCGAAGAGTCACCGAAACATTTGGAACTTCGGCTCCAATTTTGGATGTTAAGTTTTTCTGAGAATTGCTCGGAGGGAGCTGGTGGGCCCTCCGTGCTTATGAAAATCTAACCCCCTCTCGCAGGCACTGATGAGCAGAAATTGGAACCCGGAGGCCTGTGAGAATCCAGATCCACGAGAAAACGGTCCTTCGTGGGGGAGGTGTTCCCTTCCACCGGCCTACAATGATTTCCCTCGCCCCCCGGAGCCTGATGTACCCAGTGATGTGACAACAGCCCGCCGAATCTCAACGAACAATGATAATAAACAGGAGAAATTCCTTCAAAGTCATCCACCTCCCCCGAAATATTTGCTCATTCATACATCAACGAATTGTCTCACATACACAAGTTGCAGCCAGATTACCATGCAGCAGTGTCCTGCAATTTAGGCAGTGACCATACCCCGACCTTAGCCGAAGATGTTCGCCGACCACATGGGACAAGGGGCCTAATTGATTTGAACCAGGGCTCTTATTCTTTATTAAAAAGCTATCTCGAAGGGAGGGGTGGGGAGAGAGAGGGAGAGGAAGGGGAGGGGGGAGGGAATAAGAACGAGAGCAACTTTTTCCCCTCCTCCTCTTCCCCCCTCTCCTTCTCCTCTGAAGGAAGCAGCAGTGTCTCCTTGCTGAACGATAACCCTCAGGATACAGCAGTTGTCTTCAAATCTGTGACCATAAAAAATCATTATCTCTGTGAAATACAGCAATTTGGGAGATAATCAAACGGTGACCAGGGGGCAGAGCTGCCAATCTGAAGGATTATGCTCAGCGCACGCATGATTCCGTCTGACCTTCCTCCGAGCCAGCTGCCAGCTTGGCGAAAACGCACATGGATCAACTCGGGGCGCATTCATTAGGCTGTCTTCGGTGAAAGAGTCATTTGCATAAAACCCCCAGCTTTCTTAATTAGTACTTCATTTTTCCCTTGACTTATTTTGTGGCTGAGTTTGGTCTTTTATTTATTTATTAAACTCTCAGTTGAAGAAGACGAAGAAGACGAAGAAGACAAAGAAGACGAAGATGAAGATGAAGATGGAGAAGGAGAAGGAGGAGGAGGAGAAGGAGGAGGAGGAGAAGAAGAAGAAGCAGAAGAAGAAGCAGAAGAAGAAGCAGAAGAAGAAGCAGAAGAAGAAGAAGAAGAAGAAGAAGAAGAAGAAGAAGAAGAAGAAGAAGAAGAAGAAGAAGAAGAAGAAGAAGAAGAAGAAGAAGAAGAAGAAGAAGAAGAAAGGAGCAGGTTAGGCGAGGTGGTGGTTTGTTTTAACCAAGAGAGTGGGCAACAAAAGGAATAATTAAGTTGGTGATAATTATCCCGTTAACTTTTTTAAAAAAATCCCAGCAATGGAGACAGTTTCCAAGTATTAACAAAGGATGAGATGATTCTTTTAGGAATTGGAATATTGGATTCAGTGTGTGTTCACTCATCAATTAAAGTGGCAAATTGCTGTACCTGGCTTCTTCGAGAAGGGATGAAGAACCCCCTTGTTCATTTTTTATAATTTCCCGAGTAGACCATTGTTTCAGAAGGGACATTCTAGGCATCAATTGATTCAACATGAGAAATGTCTGTTTTCCAAAACAGAGAGACCAAAAAAAGTGTCCCCTTCCCTCAGAGGAATTTTATATCTGTGATGGAGAGGTCACCAGGAGAACCTTAGAGATCTGAACTTGGGAGAGGCAAGATTGCCAGCAAATAGAAAGGCACTTAGAGAGCGTCTCTCACCCAGAATAACTACTACCAAATCTACCCCTTCATGAAGGAATGTGTGAGAGAAGTAAGGGTTTTGAACAAACTATATACAGAGCCTTTAACCTGATCATCTAACCCCTTCGTTTGACTCAATGGCAACTCCAAAGTTGCACCTCAGCCTGAGATATTTAGATGCCAGAGCTAGCCAGTTTGGTGTAGTGGTTAAGAGCACAGACTCTAATCTGGGACAATTGGGTTTGATTTCCCCACTCCTCCACATGCAGCTGCAGGTGTGACTTTGGGTCAATCACAAGCTCTCTCAGAGCGGTT
>NW_015166536.1:140959-145921 GCF_001447785.1 Gekko japonicus
AATGTCTCTCAGCGCTGTTCTCTCAAGGGCAGTTCTCTCAGAGCTCTCTCAGCCACACCCAGCTCACAGGGTCTCTCCAGTTTGGTGTAGTGGTTAAGACCTACGGACTCTAATCTGGAGAACTGGGTTTGATTCCCCACTCCTCCTCCACATGCAGACAGCTGGGTGACCTTGGGTCAGTCACAAGTTCTCTCAGAGCTGTTCTCTCAAGGGCAGTTCTCAAGAGAGCTGTCTCAGCCACACCTACCTCACAGGGTGTCTGTTGTGGGGAGGGAGGGGAAGGGAAGGAGATTGTAATCTGCTCTGAGACTCCAAGTTAAGGGTGGAGTATAAATCCAATCTCTTCTTCCTCAGCATGAAGGACCTAAGAGGTAACTGACATTTGACTGAAGACATATGAGGAAGGAATGGATGAATATGTTTGCATGAGTATATTCTTCACATGATCAGTGTAGCTCTCGAAACAGGAATTGCATAATGAACAGTCATTTTTCCTGAAATTTTCTATTGTATAACCTTTGTTTGTACACAATAGTATTTAGGGAGAAACAGAAACAGAAAAAGATAAGTCTCCTTCTTTACTTTCATCAGTCCATATAATATTTGGACATATTTAATACAACACTAGAACATTTTTGATGTTCTTCAGAAGACTGTATAATGTTTAAAGGTAAAGGCAGGGCTCTTTCTGTAGAAAAAGCCCAGCAGGAACTCATTAGCATAATAGGCCACACCCAACAGCAAAACTCATTAGCATATTAGGCCACACCCTGACAACACCACTCATTAGCACATTAGGCCACACCCCCATGTTACCAGAAGTGTGCTCATCCAGCCACACCCACCTTTCCCTTCTTATTCTGTTTACCTTGTTTGTTGTCAAAACCCAGGGCTTTTTTTGTGGCAGGAACTCCTTTGCATGTTAGGCCACACACCCCTAATGTAGCCAATCCTAATGCGTTTCTGTTATTGGGTGTGGCCTATTATGCTAATGAGTTCCTGCTGGGCGTGGCCAACTCAGGAGCCAGCCCGAACTCCGTTCCTGTGCGTTCCTGCCCAAAACTAGCCCTGGGTAAAGGTTTCCCTTGCTCGAAAGCCAGTTGAATTCTGACAATTATATTGGAGGTTTACTTTGACAAGCAATGCTAATGCTTTTTTTAATGTGACTGTACTCTTTATCTTTTAAAAGAACTATGTCCAAGCCGGTGTTTGTGTGAAGTGCCGTTGAGTCAAATCTGATGTATGGCGACCTGTAGGGTTTTCAAGGCAAGAGATTTTCAGAGGTGGCTGGCCACTGCCTACCTCGGCGTAGCAACCCTGGACTTCTCTGGAGGTCTCTCATCCAAGTACTAACCAGGGCCGATTCTGCTTAGCTTCTGAAATGTGATCCGATCAGGCAAGCCTGGGCTGTCCAGGTAAGGGCATAAACTGTATTGATCTTTCTATCTCTCTTGCTGGTCATAACATTCAAAAAATGATGTTTTGATCATTCATATGCAGTTCAAACATAATGTCTGACACCACTGGAGGTGTGTCAGAAGGCAACACCCACCGCTCAGGCTCCACTGGACTGTTTTGGATTGCTAGCTATTGGGGGGGTGCAGATCTGTCCTCGCAGAGGTGGGAGAGCTTGTACCTGAATAACATTTGGTCTTAAAGGTACCACTGGACTGTTTTGGGCCAGGGGGGGGGGCTCTGCAACTTACCTGGCTGCTTCTTGCTCTGACTGAGAGCTGCTGGGAGCAGGGGGTGGGGCTTGTTGCGTGTGCCCGCAAGACTCCACAGCTTAGAGGGAGCATTGGTGGAGGGTACCATAAATCCCAATGGTCAAAGAAAGCGAAAGCGGCATGCAGTGCAGGGGGGAATTTCTGTTCCAACGTGGGTTTGGTAAAACAATGGAGGGAAAAACCCATGCAGAATCGCCCCCTGTATAATTCCAGCTCTTGCTATTCTGAGCTTTTCCATTATTATTATTATTATTGGCTCCGTCATTTTCCGCACGGCTGCTTGTTGTCCAGACTTCAGGACTCGTATGTCAATCGCCACACTGCCACCGCCTGGCCAGAACATCCATTGCAGGGATTCTTTCATAGCCCAGAAGCTGTTTCGCCTTCCAAGCCTCGACCAGGACGTCCGACCGTCAGCTAACACCCTCCCACAAGGGAGATTGGCGTGCCCACTCTCTCTAAGGTGTGGTTCCCATTTTATCTACTCGCCAAAGCTTTTGAATCGCTGGGTGGACGATGAGCTGGGGACAACAGGCTGGCTGCTCACACCAGTGCGGGGCTTGAACCAACACAGTTCGGATGTTAAAACAGTGGGATATACCCACTGTGCCACCGCTCCCCTCCGCTCTAGGACAGTATGTATGCTAGGAGGAAAAGGGGAAATTTTTGCTTGGACCTGCTAGAACCAAGGCAGAACAGCCAGGAGGACTGAAGTCGAAGCTATCACTTACCTCCCCATAACAGGCAACTAGCAAACTTTGCAGAGTGGGAGCAAGATAAATGCATAGACTGTGTCCCCCCCCCCTCCACCAGCATGACAGGTCGATAGCCTATCCACCTGTACTGCAGGAGCGTCTGAGCTAAAGGAAGAGAGGGACAATTCAAGAAACTATCAGGATTACCTTTGACCTGGATAGCCCAGGCAAGCCCGATCTCGTTAGATCTCGGAAGCCAAACAGGGTCGACTCTGGCAAGTGCTTGGACGGGAGACCTTCTGTCAGGTAGCCCTGTCATAGGCCTGGAATGTGGAGGGGTGCCCTCCCGTTTTCTGTGTCAGCTCTCCCTGGCTCACCAACTGCTTGCTATCTTCTGCTTGACCTTGTAGATGCTCCAGCTGCAGTTTTACTCAGCTGGGAAAGTTAACGGCTTTTGCTTTGCCTGCTTGCTTTGCCCGCGCGCGAGAGATGTATCCATTGGCTCATGCTTATTGGGGGGATGTTTGATTCTAGTATAAGTCCGAGGCCCTAGTATTGGCGGTCATTCCTGACACAAGCTGTACACGTGTCTCTATTACTGGATTTACCAATAAACAGTTAATTTCTCATGAAGCCCTGTGTTGAGTAACCTGACTAAGGACCCTGACACCTTCTTGGAATACCAGCACGGGGGAGGTGTGGGGCAGGCTTTATTCCGCCTCCTCTCTGAATATCCTCCAGGCCCCCAATAGGAGTCGGTCACCAGAGGTCGCCATGACTTCCAGGTGCATACAGAGGGCGATTCTGCATTGACTTTTCCCTCCCTTGTTTTATGAAACCCACGTCGGAACAGAAATCCCCCTCTGCATTGCATGCTGCTGTCACTTCCTTTGAGCATCAGATTTTACGGTACCCTCCACACTCCATGCCACTTTCGCTTCCTTGGATCATCAGATTGTATGGTACCTTCTGCATAGATTTATGGCCATTCAGGGGTGACTTTGCATTGCCCTCACATATATGAATGTGGTTTTGAGCCGCACTTTTGTCTCCCAGTTGAGAAAATGTGGAGCGAATGCTTGATGCAGAATCGCCCACAGTCAGTCATAAGAACATAAGAGACGCCAATGTTGGATCAGGCCAAAGGCCCATCCAGTCCAACACTCTGTATCACACAGTGGCCAGAAATACCAGTGCCATCAGGAGGTCCACCAGTGGGGCCAGGACACGAGAAGCCCTCCCACTGTTCTGCTCCATATGCTTATCTAATTCCCTTTTGAAGCCGTCCATGCTTGTAGCCGCCACCACTTCCTGTGGCAGTGAATTCCAAGTGTTAATCACTCTTTGGGTGAAGAAGTACTTCCTTTTATCCGTTCTAACCCGACCGCTCAGCAATTTCATGGAGTGCCCACGAGTTCTTGTATTGTGAGAAAGGGAGAAAAGGACCTCTTTCTCTACCTGCTCTTTCCCATGCATAATCATAGTCACCAGAGGTTGCTGTGATTTCCAGGTGTACACACACAGGTGAACGCACACACGTGCACATATGGGGCACAGTACCAATGCTCCCTCTAAGCTGTGGAGTCCTGTGAGCAAAAATCCTACTTTGTGAACTCCTGGCATTAAAGCTGTGAGCGAGCGATTTTGACTACTGCATAAATAAGTTTTCTCTGGAGCCGTCCCTCCCTGAGCAAAGACAAAAATGTGTGAGATGGAGGCTAGAAAACGGTGAGCCAGCTCACATCAACTCAGCTTAGAGGGAACACCGATTCAGCACTAGATTTTAATGCATCTTTACAGCCTTACAGTTTGGAGAAGGCCCAGGTATTAGTCAAGTAAAGGATGTGCAATTAAGGATGCCGTGAATTTCACCACAAACTCGTTCAACAGTCCGATCGACTAGCCTTTGAATGCGTTGATCAGATGAGAATTGATCATCCAATCTGTACGGTTTCTGCTGAACAGCCTCAAATGCCTCAAAGCGAACTGGTTTGCACGGGGGGGGTGTGTGTCTCCAAAACGGTGTGTGCCCAGAGATGTTACTGATTCAGACTGATAGGCAGCCATTAGCATTAATAAGGACTACTTAGACAAACACCAAAGGGTAGGATTTTATTGAAGCACAGTGATTTTTTTTTTATGACTCATTTATATGATTTGCCAGTGATCTGATTGTCTATTTAAACAATTGCCTGCTGAGTTCGAACAGATAAGGAACAAGGTGGGGTAGTAGAATTAGACTGGGCTGTGAAAGAACCTGCTGGCATGAAAGGCCGATAGTGCTATACTGCATGGTTAGGGAAGAATACAGTGAAAGGATCCAGTTGAACAGATTTGCACGCTATTGAACCAGGAAGAAGAAGAAGAAGAGTTGGATTTATACCCCACCCTTCAATGTTGTTAGTCTTTAAAGGTGCTGCTGGACTCTCATTCTTTCTACCACTATTAGAAACCACAACGTTCAAAAACCAGCGGGGGGACATTATAATTGTAACCTTCCAGGGCATTCTGTTGCAGTTCTCTCACAAAGGAATTTCAAA
>NW_015166537.1:0-106 GCF_001447785.1 Gekko japonicus
CTGTTAATGTATGTTTTATTCTGCTGGTCTGTGACCATCATAAATTGGTTGATTGGTTTGAATTCAGGACTGTACATTAATTCACTTATTGGTTGCATTTATAAAT
>NW_015166537.1:530-4878 GCF_001447785.1 Gekko japonicus
CCGGGGGGGGGGGTAGTTCGCTTTTAAAATGTTCCGTTTATTTTGAACTCATGTTCATTGTTGGTCATTTCTCTGATTTCGCTCACAACATTCGATACTCCGCTCGATCTCCAGCACTTGTCCCGGTCGAATCAGCTTGTGCCCAAGGGCCACACCGCAGCAGGACCATCAGGGCGGAGGGAAGCCTCAATTCTCCGGCATCGAGCCGTCGAAGAGGCTACCCCTCAAAAGCCCTCTGGCCTGGAGCCTATCGCAAAGGCTCCGTGGGGATACCACTAGAGGTAGCACCCCTCCATACCGCTGCTCTGCTATTCGCTTCCTCGAGGTCTGGGGAGAGTGACCGCCATTGCTAATCCACTAACCGGAAGTCAGAGTCCACCACTCTTGACCACTACATCAAACTGGCTCTCAACTAGCACAGCAGAGTGAAAAGTTCCAGTCCTCCTCCCTTTGCTAGCTGTGCTAGTTTTCTATGTTTCAGAGAGATTATTTAGGAAAATAAACCAACATGAGATCCATCCTCCACCTAGCCTAGCCAGGTTGCTCACCATGGTGGGCAACCTCCTGTTCCCAGGTACTCACCGCTGCTCAGTGGAGAGGTGGGAGTAAGATGGGCAGTCGCCAGTATCATGTGGAAGGTCCTGTCAAGTCGCAGCTCATTTATAGCGACCCCGTGGGGTTTTCAAGGCAAGAGACATTCAGAGGTGGTTTGCCATTATCTGCTTCCACATCATGACCCTGGACTTCCTTGGTGGTCTCCCATTCAAACAAGACGAAGACGAAGAGGAGGAGGAGGAGATTGGATTTATAGCCCGCCCTTCACTACCCGAAGGGGTTTCAGAGTGGTTTACAATCTTCTTTCCCTTCCCCTCCCCACAACAGACACCCTGTGAGGTAGGTGGGGCTGGGAGAACTCTTTCAATAACTGCTCATGAGAGAACAGCTCTGAGAGAACTTGTGACTGATCCAAGGTCACACTAGCAGCTGCATGTGGAGAAGTGGGGAATCAAGCCCTGTTCTCCCAGATTAGAGTCCATGCTCCTAACCACTCCACCAAACTAACCAAGGCTGACCCTGTTTAGCCTCCGCAGTCCGATGAGACTGGGCTAGTTAGGTCTGTTTGCATGTCATTTTTAATATGAAACACAATTCACTGCAGGAACCCAGTACCTAAAGTCTCAAGTGGTACACCAAAGATTGAATGTAGCATCTTTATTACAGCTGTAATGAAAAGACAAACCCTTTTAAATACTGTCGGAACATCGTTTCTTCTGTCGGACGTAGCTTGGTCACACAGATTCTGCCTGATTGATTAAAATAGCCAAATGGAAAAATGAGCAACGACAACCTCAGCCTCACCTACCTCACAAGATGGCTTTTGTGGGTGAGAGGAAGGTAAGGTGATACTAATCCGCTACGAGACTCCTTCGGGTAGTAAAGGGTGGGGTATAAAACCAACTCTTCTTTTTCTTCTTCTGTGTGGTGGTGGTGGTGGAAGGTCCTGTCAAGTCGCAGCTCACTTATAGCGACCCCATGGGGTTTTCAAGGCAAGAGACATTCAGAGGTGGTTTGCCATTATCTGCTTCCACATCATGACCCTGGACTTCCTTGGTGGTCTCCCATTCAAACAAGACGAAGACGAAGAGGAGGAGGAGGAGATTGGATTTATAGCCCGCCCTTCACTACCCGAAGGGGTTTCAGAGTGGTTTACAATCTTCTTTCCCTTCCCCTCCCCACAACAGACACCCTGTGAGGTAGGTGGGGCTGGGAGAACTCTTTCAATAACTGCTCATGAGAGAACAGCTCTGAGAGAACTTGTGACTGATCCAAGGTCACACTAGCAGCTGCATGTGGAGAAGTGGGGAATCAAGCCCTGTTCTCCCAGATTAGAGTCCATGCTCCTAACCACTCCACCAAACTAACCAAGGCTGACCCTGTTTAGCCTCCGCAGTCCGATGAGACTGGGCTAGTTAGGTCTGTTTGCATGTCATTTTTAATATGAAACACAATTCACTGCAGGAACCCAGTACCTAAAGTCTCAAGTGGTACACCAAAGATTGAATGTAGCATCTCCATTACGGCTGTAATGAAAAAACAAACCCTTTTAAATCCTGTCGGAACATCGTTTCTCCTGTCGGACGTAGCTTTGTCACACAGACTCTGCCTGATTGATTAAAATAGCCAAATGGAAAAATGAGCAACGGCAACACTGACTGCTCATAGTTACATTTTGTTCCACCAGAGTTCCCCTAAAATAGCACAGCCATGTTCTCAACTGTTTGTGTGCACCGTTTACATGCTGAAAGCAAAGTAACAGAGGCCTTTTATGGTAAACAAATTAGTGGCCTGATGCTCACCAGCTTTATGTAGAAGTAAGCCCCATTTATTTCAATAATAACTTATTTCCGGTGACATCACAAGTGCTGTCCAATGCTTTTCCTAGCCTCCCAATTCATTCCCAAGTTGACCCAACACACGATGAAACACATATTTCTGGAGGGGAGAACTTGTGGGACGGGGGCAATCACTTTGGGGCTGCTCTGGTGCAAAAACAGAAGTGACGTCATTACAGTGGGGTAACACTGTGGGATTGTCCCTAGCTATAAACTATAGAGTTTGGAGTGAATCCTAGATCATCATATTTCCAATTACTCCAAAAACAGGAGGCTGGATCCCTGTTAAGGGAGAAGAAGGAAGTGCCTCCCAACATCCAAACTTTATCATTGCTATTGTGAATACTGATTTTAATGAACCACTGTATTTTATACTACATCTTTCTTATACCCTGTTTTATCATTATCTTTGTGCCACAAGTGATGTTTTGCACTTTTGTTCCCCATTTTTCCCGCTTGCCTTTCAAATGGTGGCAGGAAATAAGGATACAGGCAGGGCCATCTCCCACTATATCAAGAGACATGGTTCCCCTATATTTCCAGCTATCCTCATTTTCACATTCATACCTAGGGTTACCAGGCTGTGCATGGAAACAGGTGAGTGGTTTGGGGGTGGAGACATGGGGGCTGCTCTAGGAGTCACCAGAAACTCTATGGTAAACCACAGAGTTTCTTGCAGTTCCTAGAACTATTGTGTGGCGCTTCCAGATTTTCCCCAGAAGTGATGTAACAGTGTACATGACACTGCCGGTGTTTAAAAATTGTCTCCCACCACCTCTTGGAGCATCTGAGAGTGGGAGGTACCCCACCTACTCATACCCCTTTACCCATTTGAAGTCCTAGCAATGACACTATCTGTATATTTCTGATTTTCTTTCTCCTCCACAAATCACTCTCACAAAATCCCCATCCGTCCTGGACATTCAGGCTAGAGAATTTTGTAAAACTTTTACTCCTTCAATGGATTTAATTAAAATGATCACCATGTTTGCTTTGAATTTCTTCTATAAATAACAGTTAGGTCGTTTCACCCATGAATGGAGGCGGGGAGCATGAGGCCATGAGTAAGTAAGATTGCCAACAACCTGGAGAAAAATTAATGTCCCTTCCCTTCAACTGAGTCCTAATAGGTAGAAATGGGCAGCTGAAGCATCTCATGGCAAGGTATTAGGGTTGCCAAGCTCCAGGTGGCACCTGGAGATCTCCCGCTGCCACAATTGATCTTCAGGCAACCAAGATCAGTTCCCCTGGAGAACATGGCTGCTTTGGAGGGTGGACTCTCTGGTATTATACACTGATAGGGTTGCCAGACCCCTGGTCCAGACAGGTGATTCCCCTGGTCTTTGGGGCACCAATCCACCGCCGGCCAGCTGGCCAGCAGGAGAAGCCCCACCCCTGCAGAGGCCCATTGTGCATCAACATGGTCGGCATGATGACATCACACAGAAATGATGTCATCACATTAGCGATGTCGTAGGTTGGCACTGCAGAGTTTTGGCCAAAATGCTAGAGTGTCTATGCATGACATTCCCGGCGTGATAACGTCACTTCCATGTGACGTCATCATGGTGGCGACATCGCACACAGCGGCATCGCCCTGCCCCCACTCCCAGACCACTCCTTCCCCCGCCCCCACTGCCAGGACAATTGGACCTGGCAACCCCATACCTTATGAGGTCCCTCACCAAACCCTGCATTCCAGGCCCGTAGCTACAGCGGGGCATCTAGAGGCCTGCCCCCCCCCGAATTCCTGCCAGGCCCCCCTGCCTTCCCATCCAGCCCAGGCCCCCCAACTTCCAATTTTTTATTTTATTTGTGGTGCTCCCTTGGAGGAGGGTGCAGGGTGCCCCCCGAATTATTTAAAGTCCCCCTGAATTTAAAAAATCATGGCTACAGGCAAGGCTCCCTCGAAGCTGTGGAGTCTTGTGAGCAAAAAATTCTAGTTTGTGAGCTGC
>NW_015166537.1:4948-5915 GCF_001447785.1 Gekko japonicus
AACCGTGAGCTAGCTCACACTAACTCAGCTTGGAGGGAACATTGGCTACGGGCCTGGCTCCACCCCCAAAGTCTCCAGTTTTTCCCCAGCCCAGAGCTGGCAATCCTACAAGGAGATAAATGGCAACACCTGGTCAATAACATCTCATGGAGCCTTGGTTAAGAGAACAGGACTCCCCCCACCCCTTTCAGGCCAGTGAACAATCCTAATCTCAAACATTAAACCTAATAAGCTTTCTTATATTGAGCGAGGCCATTGGTGCATTTCACTCAGTGTCGCTCACTCCGATTGGCAGCAGCTTTCAGGGCTCTGAGGTAAAGAAAGGTCTTTGCTGGTGGCTGCCACCTGAGATGTTTTTGGCCAAGGGCTGTTCTGTAAAGGAAGTGCTCTCCCACAGAGGCACGGCCTCACCTCATGAGATTTCTGTGCTAAATAGGAACCAAATGTTGTCTCCTGTTTTTAAAAATGTACAAAATTAACATAACAAAACTAACATTATGCAGCTTCTATGAATTAAGGTTAGGTAGATTGAATTTACAGTCTTGATTGTGTCTAATTTTAAAAAAATCCCCCCCCGTGTCATAATTTGTTAGTTATATTTTGCCTGGACATAGAAACATAGAGCTGGAAGGGACCTCAAGGGTCATCTAGTCCAGCCCCCTGCACAATGCAGGAATCTCACAACTACCTCCACTCCCCCGCCCCTCTATGCCCAGAGGGAGGCAAATACCTCCAGGATCCCTGGGCCAACTTGGCCTGGAGGAAAATTCCTTCCTGACTGTTAAGTCCGTGCTTAACAAAATAGCCAGAGAGTGATTTCAGCAAAACTCAGGTTTATTTCAGCTCGACGATCAACTTCTCTGACACGGTACAACTTCTCTGATAGCCCGAACAGTTTGCCCATTGAACTGCTCGGTATTTAAACATTCCGGGCTAATGTAGCCACACCTACTATACAATCATCAAC
>NW_015166537.1:6028-17764 GCF_001447785.1 Gekko japonicus
AGGAAGCAACTTACCCTCCCTCTTCTCCTGCCTCCTCCTGGCTGAATGAAGGCCGGAAGCGGGGCGGCCGGAAGCAGGGGGCGGGGCTTTGTCATGTGCCCCGCCCCCCATACCTCACCCGGGGGGACTGCGATCCCCCGCGATCCTCCCCGAAATGACCTCTGCATAGAGCTGGAAGGGACCTCAAGGGTCATCTAGTCCAGCCCCCTGCACAACTACCTCCACTCCCCCGCCCCTCTATGCCCAGAGGAAGGCAAATACCTCCAGGATCCCTGGGCCAACTTGGCCTGGAGGAAAATTCCTTCCTGACCCCAAAGTGGCAATTAGTATTGCCCTGGGCATATAAAAAGGGGCCCTGAGCACCGGCCCACCCCTTCCTGCCCTCCATCTGCCTAAATTCACAGAATCTGTATTGCTGTCGTCTAGCCTCTTCTTAAAAACCTCCCAAGAAGGTGAGCCCACCTCCAAAGGAAGCCCGTTCCACTGAGAAACCGCCCCAATTGTCAGAAAATTCATCCTAACGTTTAGCCAAAAACATGTTTGATTTCATTTCAGTCCACTGATTCTGGTCCGACCTTCTGGGGCAACAGAAAACAACTCTGCTCCATTCTCTATGTGTAAAGGTAAAGGTTCCCTTGCTCGAAAGCCAGTCGAATCCGACTCTAGGGTTGCGGTGCTCATCTCCGTTTCAAAGCCGAAGAGCCAGTGCTGTCCGAAGACGTTTCCGTGGTCATGTGGCTGGCATGACTAAACACCAAAGTGCACGGAACGCTGTTACCTTCCCACCGAAGTGGTACCTATTTATCTACTTGCAATTTCTTGCTTTCGAACTGCTAGGTTGGCAGGAGCTGGAACGAGAGACGGGAGCTCACTCCGTCATGCGGCACACTCGGGTCTCGAACTGCTGAACTACTGACCTTCCACAGCCTGCAGCTCAGTGTCTTAACCACTTGAGCCACTGCAGCTCCTTCTCTATGTGACAGCCCTTCAAATACCTGGACATGGCTATTGTATCACCTCTCAGCCATCTCCTCTCCAGGCCTAACATACTCCGCTCTTTCAGCCTTCCGCCATAGCTTGCAGTGTGTAACCTTTTGGGGGGATGGGGGGGGGAGATAGCTAAGTATGGCACAGTTGAAGAGCTATCAACATCGGAAAACATCTGAAAAGCAGATGAAACTGTTTAGAAAAGCAGGAGTAAAATCTAACAGCATTTGTTTTCTGAGGACTGAAGTGAAAAAAAAGAATTTGGAAAACACGTAAGAGTGCCGCATGGTCTAATCCTGTGTTGAGAAAAGCCATATCACCAAGTGTTACTAGGGTAGGCCTGGCCACAATGACAACCGTGTGGGGTGGGTCTTATAAGCTTCAGGGGGAAATAAAGAACAGGTGTGCCCATCCAGACATCACCTGTTTTCCAGGTGGAATGAAGACAGCTCTCTGGAACCACACAGTGGCCAAGAGGAATAATGCAAATTGAGACCAAACTATGTTTTAGACTCACTTGCTGCATCTGCATCTGGACACATTTGATCCTTCCCTGTAATTCTGTCGAGATGAGGCTGTGGTCGGTCACATGTTAGTAACCTGAAAATGCAGGATTTTAGAGTTGTTTTACAAGAGGCTTGCTTTAAAGATGGCTCAAAATCTTTAAGCCATGTAGAAGAGAAGAAGAAGAGAAGAGAATGGATTTATACCCCGCCCTTCACTACCCAAAGGTGTCTCAGAGCGGCTCACAAACTCCTTTCCCTTCCCGTCCCCACAACAGACACCCTGTGAGGTAAAAGAAGAAGAAGAGACTGGATTTATACCCTGCCCTTCACTACCCAAAGGAGTCTCAGAGCAGCTTACAAACTCCTTTCCCTTCCCCTCCCCACAACAGACACCCTGTGAGGTAGGTGGGGCTGAGAGAGCTCTTGACAGAAACTGCTCTTTTTCAAGAACAGCTCTTATCAGAGCTACGGCTTGCCCAAGGTCATCCAGCCAGGTGCAAGTGGAGGAGTGGGGAATCAAACCTGGTTCTCCCAGATTAGAGTCCGCGCACTTAACCACTACACCAAACTGTAGAATTTGGCTAGCAGACCTTTACCAGGAAGTCTTGAGGAAGCACATCAAGATGGGTAGCCATGTTTGTCTGCCTGTAGCAGTGAAAAAGAGCAAGAGTCCGTTAGCACCTTAATGACTATCATAATCTGTGGCAGGGTAGGAGCTTTCGTGAGTCACTGCTCACTTCTTCAGAACTGGAGAACTGAGCAGTGACTCTCGACACTCATACCCTGTCACAAAATGTGTTAGTCTTTAAGGTGCTACTGGACTCTTGCTTTCTACTTCACAGAAGTAGTGAGCAGTGACACACAAAAGCTCATAACCTACCACAAATGTTGTTAGTCCTTGAGGAAACACAGAATCCCCATTCCCACACAGCACTACATATTAGTTTCCATGTCCCATTCAAAGTCCTGCCAACTACCTTGAAAGCCTTGGGCCGGCAGACCTGAGGGACTGCCTTCTCTCAGGTGAACTTACCTGTGCCTTCAGAAAAAGGGATTAAGCAGTACATGGTAGAACTTCCAGGGCTCTTTTTGTAGAAAAAGCCCAGCAGGAACTCATTAGCATAATAGGCCAAACCCAACAGCAGGAACCCATTAGCATAATAGGCCACACCCCAACACCCTGTCCAGGCCTTCCCTCTGTAGCCATGCGCACAGAGGTTTTAGCTGTAGTGGGCGTGGCCAACTCTGAAGCCAGCCAGAACTCCGTTCCTGTGCGTTCCTGCCCAAAAATGGCCCTGAAAACTTCTATTCAATAGATAAAAGAAGAAGAGATTGGATTTATACCCCGCCCTTCACTACCCGAAGAAGTCTCAGAGCACCTTACACTCTCCTTTCCCTTCCCCCTCCCCACAACAGACACCCTGTGAGATAGGTGGGGCTGAGAGAGCTCTTTTGAGAACTGCTTGTGAGAGAGAGAATAGATCTGAGAGAACTGTGACTGACCTAAGGTCATCCAGCTGTCTACATGTGGAGGAGTGGGGAATCAAACCCGGTTCTCCCAGATTAGAGCTTGCGGTGCATACTCTCTTGGGGGCGGGGTGGGGGGAGATAGCTAAGGATGGCACAGTTTAAGAGCTATAAGCATCTTCAATGCCATGCAATTAAATGCCTCCATGAAAATGCTGAACCCCTTTAGACCAACTCCAAATGACCAACAGGAGGCCAGCCAGTCATTTCAATTCCTCATATCCTTCTTTTGTACAGAACTGAAGTTTCTTTATTTTATATTCAAGAGTACATACAGCTCTCATAATTCATATCTAGGGAAAAGATCTTGCTGGCTTTGACATGTGATGTCTTTAGTAAGAAAAGTAAACATCCAGTTGTGCAAATTTGATCCATGGAAGGAGATAACACTGTGAATAGTATGCTATCGGTTGGAACTGGCTGTAGGGAGAGAAGGGAAGGCCCATTTCAGGGATTTTCGGGGGGGGGTGAGGTTCTCAGCAAACCATTGCTTTTGCTGCCAAGTCACAGTTAACTTACAGCCACTATGTAGGGCTTCCAAGGCAAGAGATGTTCAAAGGTAGTTTGATATTAGAGGCCTCTGTGTAGCAACCCTGGACTTCCTTGGTAGTCTCCCATCCACGTACTAACCAGAGCTGTCCCTGCTTAGATCCCGTAATCTGACCAGATCAGGGTAGCAAAGCATAAAATTAGATAAATTGCACACATAAAAGTCTATTTTAAGAGCAGTTTTGGTTTCTTTTATGTACTTTAAGCAAAGGGACAGGGCCTTCAGCATGCCTAGGTAAAAGTAAAGGTTCCCTTGCTCGAAAGCCAGTTGAATCCGACTCTAGGGTTGCGGTGCTCATCTCCATTTCAAAGCCGAAGAGCCAGCGCTGTCCGAAGACATTTCCGTGGTCATGTGGCCGGCGTGACTAAACACCAAGGCGCACGGAACGCTGCTACCTTCCCACTGAAGTGGTACCTATTTCTCTACTTGCAATTTCTTGCTTTCGAACTGCTAGGTTGGCAGGAGCTGGAACTAGAGACAGGAGCTCACTCCGTCATGCGGCACACTCGGGGCTCGAACTGCTGAACTACCGACCTTCCACAGCCTGCAGTTCAGCGTCTTAACCACTTCAGCCACCATAGCATGCCTACGTAGTATTAATGTATAGCATATAGCAGCGATCCAGAAACCCCTGCAGAATAATCAGGTGGCCTAAATTAGGGTTGCCAGGTGGGGGATGGGGGGCAGGGTTGCCAGATCCAGGTTGGGAAACTCCTGGGGATTTGGGGGTGGAGCCTGAGGAGGACAGGGACCTCAGTAGGGTACAATGCCCTAAAGTCCACCCTCCAGAGCATCCATTTTCTCCAGGGGAACCGATCTCTTTAGTCTGAAGATGAGCTGTAATTCTGGGGAATCCCCAGGCCCCACCTGGAGGCTGGCATCCCTACCTGAAATACCGTTCTCTGTACGTGGCACTCTAAAAGTGATTTTAAGAAAGGGGTAGAAACTTTTAAACTCTGTTTGCATCCTGAGAAAATGAAATACTGACACCCCCCCCCCCCAGCTTAGTGCTGTTTTTAAGCTGCTAATGTCTATTCCCATCGGACCCCAATTTAAAACATGAGCAGACGCTTTGATGGAATAGGAGAGATATTTGGCCAGAGTTGAGTTAATCTAGGAGTGGACTCAGTTCCAATTTGGGATTTCAGCAAGAGGAATTCCTCCCGGTTCTCAAACAATAGCTATACTTCCTTGTTGGAAGCAGCCTCTGATTGGCTTTCCTTTGTTTACTTCTGGTTTGATTATTTGTGGGACTAATGATGGAAGCGGGGAATTGTCCGAGTCAAACAGTTTCCAGACGAAGTTCCAAATTCTGCAACCCAACTCAAGCATCAAAGGGTGCACACTGCAGATTAAAAAGAGAGGTTCTGCTCTGTTTCAGGTATACATGCGATGCGCATTGTGCTCAGAAACGGATAGTTCCAATCAGGGGTCATTTCACAGAAAAAGAGGTGCAGGAGCTCATTAGCATAACTCATTAGCATAACTTATTTGCATGTGCCACACCCCCTGACATCACTGGAAGTGTGTCAGAAGGCAACACCCACCGCTCAGGCTCCACTGGACTGTTTTGGATTCCTAGCTATTGGGAGGTGGGGAACATGCAGATCTGTCCTCACAGAGGAGGGAGAGCTTGTACCTGAATAAAACTTGGTCTTAAAGGTGCCACTAGCTATGGGGTGGTGGGGACGCGCAGATCTGCCCTCACAGAGGAGGGAGAGCTTGTACCTGAAGGCAGGCTGGGGGGGGGGGGCTTTGCAACTTACCTGGCTGCTTCTTGCTCCTCATAGCCTGACTGAGGGCTGCTGGGAGCAGAGGATGGGGCTTGTTGCATGTGCCCGCCCCCTGAGATCCTTACTCCCGGAGCTCTGCTGCTGTGTGCTCCTGCAGGAAATGATCCCTGGTTCCAATGCACTGCAGAAGCATGATTCAGCTTGACTATCATGCATCTCTCTATCTGAAGAAGTGTGCTTGCACACAAAAGCTTATACCTTGAATAAAATTTTGTTGGTTAATAAATAAAACGTTAAAAAAAATTTGTTGGTCTTACAGGTGCCACTGGACTCAAACTTTGTTCTGCTGCTTCAGACCAACATGGCTACCCACCAGTGTTCCCTCTAAGCTGAGTTAGTGTGAGCTAGCTCACAGTTTTTTAGCCTCCAGCTCACACATTTTTGTCTTCGCTCTGGAAGGATGGCTCCAGAGCAAACTAATTTATGCAGCAGCCAAACTGCTTGCTCACAACTTTAATGCCAGTAGCTCACAAAGTAGAAGTTTTGCTCACAAGACTCCACAGCTTAGAGGGAACATTGCTACCCACCTGAATGCATCTCTACAGTTTGCAGAGAGGTTGGTCTATACTGCTGTGCATAGTTTATTGCAAGTAGGGTCCTATTTCTGTATCGCTTAATGTGTCATCCTGTACCACTGTCCCGCCAGGCTTTTGGTTGAGGGCAGCAGTGGGAGATTAAGACTGGCACCAGTGTTCTTTCTAAGCTGAGTTCGTGTGAGCTAGCTCACAGTTTTTTAGCCTCCAGCTCAAGTTTTTTGTCTTAGCTCAGGAAGGAGGGCTCCAGAGCAAACTGATTTATGCAGTAGCCAAATCGCTCGCTCACAACTTTCATGTTGGTAGCTCACAAAGTGGAATTTTTGCTCACAAGACTCCACAGCTTAGAGGGAGCATTGACTGGCACCCTCTCTCTTTTTCTTCTATGGCCCCCACATATGCCCCCCCTTCTAAAGTTCTGCAGGGCCTGTAAAACAGAGCTCTTCCACCAGGCTTTTGGGAGCCGGCGCCACTACCAATGAAGAACATCGGAGAGGGCCCTGGAGTCTGGAAACCACCGCCAAGAGCCTAAAGAACAACAAATCTGACGGCAAGCTGTGAACTGTGAATGATGGCTGCTACCGTTTATGGATAACAATTACTAGCACTTTATTATGGTTTTAGAATTGCTTTAATCATAATTAATGTTTTTAATGTAATTATCTGTTTGTAAGCTGCCCGGAGCCGGCCTTGGCTGGGAGGGCAGGGTAAAAGTTTAAATAAATAAATAAATAAATAAAATACCCTGCCCTGCGGGACAGCGGTGTAGCCAGCAAAGGAGGACAACTTTATTGCCATCTTGATTCTGTTTTATTGTCAGTAATGTCGATTATATAATACTTGTATTTTTAATCTCCATAATGTTGTAAATCGCCCAGAGCCTGCTCGCAGTGTGGGCGATTAATAAGTTTAATATAATTAATTAATTAGTGAGAGCCAGTGTGGTGTAATGGGTATAGGGCTGCCAAGTGGGGGCAGGTAAACCCCCGCTTCGGAGGCCTGATTCCCCCTGCCGCGGAATCGGGCCCCGGGGGGAACTCCGCCCCCTGAAGCGCAGCTTCACCAGAGGTGACGCAACCACGTGGATCACGTTGGGGGCGTGGCCCCGATCGTCGGAGGGAAAACTCTATGGTTTCCCCTCCGATGGTCGGAGCCATGCCCTCGACGTAATCGACATTGCGCGTCACTTCTGGTGACGTGCTGGCTTCGCGCGCGCGTGCACACACATCAACGGACAGCTCTCAGAGCCCGGTGAGGCTCCCCCACCGGTAACAAACATTGACTTGGCAACCCTAAATGGGTAAGAGCAGCAGACTCTAATCTGGAGAACTGGGTCTGACTCCCCACTCCTTCTCCACATGAAGCCTGCTGGGTGACCTTGGGCCAGTCACAGTCAGGGCTCCCTTTAAGCTGTGGAGTCGTGTGAGCAAAAATTCTACTTTGTGAGCTACTGGCAGTAAAGTTGTGAGTGATTTGGCTGCTGCACAAATTAGTTTGCTCTGGAGCCATCCTTCCTGAGCTAAGACAAAGATGTTTGAGCTGGAGGCTAGAAATCTGTGAGCTAGCTCACACCAACTCAACTTAGAGGGAACACTGGCCACAGTTCTCCCAGAACTCTCTCCGCCCCACCTCCCTCACAAGGTGCCTGTTGTGGGGAGAGGAAGGGAAGGTGATTGTATGCCACTTTGAGACTCCTTAGCAGAGGTCAATTCGGGAGGGAACGCAGGGGATCGCAGTTCCCCCGGGTGAGGGGCGGGGGGCGGGGCACACGATGAAGCCCCGCCCCCTGCTTCCGGCCGCCCCGCTTCCGGCCCTCATTCAGCCAGGAGGAGGCAGGAGAAGAGGGAGGGGTAAGTTGCTTCCTCACCGCCTCTCCCCACCCCTGCCTGCCTGGGGCCAGGGAGGGCCTTGGCGGGGCTTCCTCGCACTCCCGCCGGCCTTGCAGGTCCACCACCGGGCCCCTGATGTCCGGGGGTGTGGCATATGCAAATGAGTTATGCTAATGAGTTCCCCTAGCTCTTTTTCTACGAAACGACCCCTGCTCCTTAGGGAAGAGAAAAGCAGGGTACAAAAAACAACTCTTCATGTTAATACTTACTCTATGCTTTACTTCTTCCTGGTGGTTGCAGACTCCTAAAATCCTAATGCACGGGTTACTGAATGTCCCATTTTCTTGATTCTTCTGACTCACTATGTATAATTTGCCTTGACTCCTTGTGAAAATGGCAGACTATAAATGTTGTAAATACAAATAAAAATACATTTCGAAGCTAAGAGAATGGGGCTGTTTTACCCATAGAAGTATGGTTTAGCCCAACCTTGTTAGAGGTTGGAAACTAAGCAGGGTCTGTACTTGGAAGGGAGACCACCAAGGAAGACTCTGCAGAGGAAGGCAATGGCCAATGACCTCTGCTTCTCACTTGCTTGGAAGCCCCTTGCTGGGTCGCCATAAGTCGGTCGCGACTTGAAGGCACTTATGTAGGTCTGCTTCATTCAAAGGGCTCTGTGAGAAACAACCGTCATGACAACCAGAGAGTCAGACTAGCTCTGAGGCACCCAGATTCAAATCCTCACTCAACCTATACAGCTCACTGGGTCATTCGAGCCCCCCGTTGTCTGGAAGGGAGTAATCCAGAAAGACTTTTACCAGAGGTGCCCAACCTTTTCGAGCTTGCGGGCTCTTCTGGAATTCAGATACAGTGTGGTGGGCAGCACGGCCACAACATAGCTACAACAGGAGGCAGAGCTAGTCACAAAAAGCTTACTTTGAGCCACACAGCAAAGATCCTCGTGTTGTGGTGGTAGCTCCATCTTTTCATGTTGATGTAGCCTGCAAGTCTCCTGGAAAGGACTGGTCACTATCGTACATCACAGACAGATGACTTGATATAAAAAGACTGCAAGAAAAACAGTGAATGCACCCTTCCCCTTGTAATGCTATTTTGAACTGGATTGTTAGAAAGAAATCAGCCCAAGGATGTACCATAGTGTAACGGTTAGAGTGCTGGCTGTTTAAGCTGACTTTTAACTGGTGTGGTTAGTCCAGTCACTGTTAGGTAGCAGATAAATAAAGCTACAAAAGCCGCAGCGTCATTGTACCAGGTTACTCAGCTTACAAAGCTACACAGAGCCACATTGCAAGTTTAGAAGAGCAATACTTCCCTCTTTCTCTACCCAACCTACTTTGTATTGAAATTTTAACTGGTGTGGTTAATCCAGTCACCGTTAGGTAGCAGAGTGCTTAAATAAAGCTACAAACACAGCAGCGTCACTTTACCAGGTTACTCAGCTTACAAAGCTACACAGAGCCATCTTGCAAGTTTAGAAGAGCAATACTTCCCTCTTTATTTGAGAAGTACCCTTTGGATAGGAAAAAGCAGAGGTTTGATAAGAGTACTAACTTACTAGCTAAAAGATGGAAGCAGATGGCGAGAGGCCCATCTGCCTCATGGTGCCAAGTAGGGTTGCCAACTTCCAGGTGGTGGCTGGAGAATTCCCACTATTACAGCTGCTGTCCAGGTGACAGAGATCAGTCCACCTGGAGAAAATGGCAGCTTTGGAAGGTAGACTCTGATATTATACCTCACTGAAGTCCCTCCCCTCCCCCCTCCCTCCCCTCAGGCTCCTCCCCCCAATCTCCAGGTATTTCCCAACCTGGATTTGGCAATCCTAGTGCCAAGAGAGGACCCCGTGTCTCTCTCTTGCAGTGTGCAGAAAGAGAGCTTTTCTTCAACTGAGTGAGAGAGAAGAAGGAAGGGGAAATGGTCCCCGAGAACACAATCTGCATTTCAAAGGGGACAGAGGCAGAAGAGTAAAGACAGGAAGAAAGGTCGGTGTGCCTATCTAGCCTCCCTTGCCACGAAGTCTGGAGGTCTGAGACAGGGGACATTGCATCTGGAACTTCCGACACTTTGCAGGGTTGTTGTGAGGATAAAATGGAGGGGAGAATGATGAGGAGCACCCAAAGCTTCTTGGAGGAATAAAAATGTACTAAATAAGGGTCAGAGGTTAAGAAGCTGAGCTGCAGACCAGAAGGTCTGTAGCTCGGCAGTTCGAGACCCTGGTGCCATGTGACGGAGTGAGCTCCCGTCTCTTTTCCCAGCTCCTGCCAACCTAGCAGTTCGAAAGCAAAAATGTGCAAGTAGATAAATAGGTACTGCTTCGGTGGGAAGGTAACAGTGTTCTGTGCACCTCTGTGTTTTGTCATGCCGGCCACATGACCACGGAAACGTCTTTGGACAGCGCTGGCTCTTCGGCTTGGAAATGGAGATGAGCACTGCCCCCTAGAGTCAGATCTGACTGGCTTTCGAGCAAGGGAAACCTTAAATAAGTAAACCCACACATTATTGCCGAATCAGTGCACTACAGCAATCATTTGCTTCCTTCACTTTCTCGTCCACACAGGAAAATTATGTTACAAATGATTGCTACAGTGGACCAAATCTGCAATATCCAATACTGTGGTGATGCTGCTGTAGTTAATTCAGAGCTCAGATAGCAATGTGAGGCTTTAGACACTGGACCCTGATACTGTCTAATGCAATGCAGATGGCCTTTTGAGTGCCGAATCTGCAAGCAGCAGGGAGAATTTCACAAGTTGACTTCACGTAACCATGTAAGGGCAACTGGGCACTCCTTGTACAATCCAACTACAGTACATTCCCTTTCATGGTTCTTTGGGACCTGAAATACTCTTGTCCAAGAATAGCATAGGTCATTTTACTGCACATTTGAAAAGGGGTCTTAAAAATGCATCTGAAAAAACGTTCTAGTATCGCTCAGGCCAGCAACATTGTTTTAGTTGGGCAAGGCTGCAGCATTTCTTTTTAAAAAGACACTGGTAGACAGCAGAAATATTGCTTAAGACAAGTAGACCCAGCTTGGAACAAATCCCCATTGAAGATACACAGCTGAAAATGCAGGAAGTTAAATTACATTAGCTTCCAAGAATAATCAGCAAATGGAAACAGACAATGTGCATAAGATGAATGTAATAAGCGTCTCAACTTCAGCTTCATCTGGACCTATGAAGGATTTGTGAATACAGATTAATTTAAAACAGGCTTCTTTGTTATCCTCTCCTGACTACTGACTATTATTCAAGTAGATCGATTCAGGTAGGTAGCCGTGTTGGTGGGAAGCAGCAGAACGAAGTTTGAGTCCAGTGGCACGTTTAAGACCAACAGAGTTTTATTCAAGGTTTGAGCTTTCGTGTGCACACACACCAAAGCTCATACCTTGAATTAAACGTGCCACTGGACTCAAACTTTGTTCTACTATTCAAGTAGTAAATTATCCTATTTACCTTAAAGCAAGGTTAGTCTTTTCCCTCCCATGTGCCACCAAGTAGAAGCAGCAGCCCTCTTAAATTCATGTACAAGTTACAGTAGAAAAGAGCAGGAGTCCAGGAGCACCTTAAAGACTAACAAAATATGTGGCAGGGGATGAGCGTTCGTGAGTCGCTGCTCAGTGACTCAAGAAAGCTCATCTCCTGCCACATATTTTGTTAGTCTTTAAGGCGCTCCTGAACTCCTGCTATTTTCTACTGCTACAAACATATCACAGCTACCCATCTTCGTCCATCTCCGTACAAGCAACAGTTAGGCATGGCAACAGAAATCTGTTAAGTCTTAACTTTTTAAAAGGGGGATTCTTATACTGAGTCTTCCTTTTGGGTAAACCCAGCATGACACTGATAAAATACACTTTCGAATAGGAGTTTCAAGAAATGGAGCTCCAAGGCTAGAGAGAAAGCACTGAGAACGCTTAAGAACATAAGAGATGCCAATGTTGGATCAGGCCAAAGGCCCATCCAGTCCAACACTCTGTATCACACAGTG
>NW_015166537.1:17813-21221 GCF_001447785.1 Gekko japonicus
GTGTTGGATCCCCAAGCATCGAGAATAAATCCACGTTTTCGAGAAAAGCAAAATTTATTTCAAAGCATTGGAAAGACACTCAATCACGTTCTTTGTTAGAACTGACTACAAACCATAAGGGCAAGCATAATAAAGGGATTTGAAACAGATACAGAACCAATGGGTCACATTCCCGCTGGCGGGCGAGGGGAAACGGTTGCGCGCCCTTTCCCTGGGAACTCAGTTATCTCCAGACATATACAGGTGCAGTTCTCAGGCTCTAAAAGCAACAAGCCAGCAATGAAGCGAACTCCCACAAGACGACCTCCAGTTGTTTGGCTTATGCATTACAGCAGAATACAATAACAGTGGGGGGGAACAACGGTACCGAAGTACCAGCAACACAGAACACCATGGCAGCTTGCTGACATACTGCCCCCTCAAAAATACACATCAACCACCCTCTCCCGGGCTGGGCGGGAGACCTCCCGGTTTGGTCGGGAACTTCCTGTGGAACTCACGAAGCATATAAGGGGCCCGAATATCCCCTTCTTCCACCCATTCGCGGTGCTGGGGTCCGAAGTCCACCCATTCAATGAGATACCAGAGCTTACCACGTTTCACCTTAGAGTCAAGGATATCAGCAATCTCGAAATGTTCATCCCCTTCCAGAATAATAGGAGGAGGGGGGGTACCCGAAGGCCTCCAGGATGAGGAGCCAGGATCTTTTTTCAATAAGCTCATGTGAAAAACAGAGTGTAAGGCACGCAAGTTCTTAGGCAATTCAACATCAACAGCAACATTGTTAAGAATTTTACGAACTTTGAAAGGTCCAATAAATTTCCAACCCAGTTTTTTACTTGGGCGAAGCATCTTTATATTTTTTGTAGACACATAAACAAGGTCCCCAGGTTTTAAATCAAATCCCACCACCCGACCCTTATCCGCCTGCGCCTTATAGGCTGCTTTAGCAGCATTCAATGTTTGACACAACAAAGGCCAGGCATTCTGCAACGATTGACACCAGGAACCCGCATCCCCCCCCTGTGGAGTTACGTGATCTCCCAGAAAGGGAAGAGGGGGGCTATCATAGCCCGATACCGCCCGGTAAGGAGACATTCCAGTAGAGCTATGCAATGTATTGTTATAACAATATTCGGCCAGAGTCAACAAGTCGCACCAGTCAGTTTGTTGGTAGTTAGTGAAACAACGAAGATATTGCTCAAGTGTTTGATTAACCCTCTCGGTTTGTCCATCCGTTTCTGGATGGTAAGCGCTACTGAGGCCTTGCTCGACCCCCATGAGAGACAAGAGCTCCCGCCAGAACTTAGAAACAAACTGGGACCCCCCTGTCGGATATCACTTTGGCTGGCAATTGATGGATTCTGACAATGTGAGACATAAACGCTTTGGCCAGCTTCTGAGCCGTTGGCAAAGAGGGAAAAGGAATGAAATGTGCTTGTTTAGAAAACAGGTCAACCACCACCCAAATTACAGACTTCCCCTTGCTGACAGGGAGATCCGTGATAAAATCCATAGACACCACCTCCCATGGTCGAGAAGGGGTGGGAGAAGGTCTGTAGCTCGGCAGTTCGAGACCCTGGTGCCATGTGACGGAGTGAGCTCCCGTCTCTTTTCCCAGCTCCTGCCAACCTAGCAGTTCGAAAGCAAAAATGTGCAAGTAGATAAATAGGTACTGCTTCGGTGGGAAGGTAACAGTGTTCTGTGCACCTCTGTGTTTTGTCATGCCGGCCACATGACCACGGAAACGTCTTTGGACAGCGCTGGCTCTTCGGCTTGGAAATGGAGATGAGCACTGCCCCCTAGAGTCAGATCTGACTGGCTTTCGAGCAAGGGAAACCTTAAATAAGTAAACCCACACATTATTGCCGAATCAGTGCACTACAGCAATCATTTGCTTCCTTCACTTTCTCGTCCACACAGGAAAATTATGTTACAAATGATTGCTACAGTGGACCAAATCTGCAATATCCAATACTGTGGTGATGCTGCTGTAGTTAATTCAGAGCTCAGATAGCAATGTGAGGCTTTAGACACTGGACCCTGATACTGTCTAATGCAATGCAGATGGCCTTTTGAGTGCCGAATCTGCAAGCAGCAGGGAGAATTTCACAAGTTGACTTCACGTAACCATGTAAGGGCAACTGGGCACTCCTTGTACAATCCAACTACAGTACATTCCCTTTCATGGTTCTTTGGGACCTGAAATACTCTTGTCCAAGAATAGCATAGGTCATTTTACTGCACATTTGAAAAGGGGTCTTAAAAATGCATCTGAAAAAACGTTCTAGTATCGCTCAGGCCAGCAACATTGTTTTAGTTGGGCAAGGCTGCAGCATTTCTTTTTAAAAAGACACTGGTAGACAGCAGAAATATTGCTTAAGACAAGTAGACCCAGCTTGGAACAAATCCCCATTGAAGATACACAGCTGAAAATGCAGGAAGTTAAATTACATTAGCTTCCAAGAATAATCAGCAAATGGAAACAGACAATGTGCATAAGATGAATGTAATAAGCGTCTCAACTTCAGCTTCATCTGGACCTACGAAGGATTTGTGAATACGGATTAATTGAAAACAGGCTTCTTTGTTATCCTCTCCTGACTACTATTCAAGTAGATCGATTCAGGTAGGTAGCCGTGTTGGTGGGAAGCAGCAGAACGAAGTTTGAGTCCAGTGGCACGTTTAAGACCAACAGAGTTTTATTCAAGGTTTGAGCTTTCGTGTGCACACACACCAAAGCTCATACCTTGAATTAAACGTGCCACTGGACTCAAACTTTGTTCTACTATTCAAGTAGTAAATTATCCTATTTACCATAAAGCAAGGTTAGTCTTTTCTCTCCCATGTGCCACCAAGTAGAAGCAGCAGCCCTCTTAAATTCATGTACACGTTACAGTGGAAAAGAGCAGGAGTCCAGGAGCACCTTAAAGACTAACAAAATATGTGGCAGGGGTGGGATGAGCTTTCGTGAGTCGCTGCTCACTTCTTCAGAAGTGATCAGTGGCTCAAGAAAGCTCATCTCCTGCCACATATTTTGTTAGTCTTTAAGGCGCTCCTGAACTCCTGCTATTTTCTACTGCTACAAACGCATCACAGCTACCCATCTTGGTCCATCTCTGTACAAGTTACAGTTAGGCATGGCAACAGAAATCCGTTAAGTCTAACTTTTTAAAAGGGGGATTCTTATACTGAGTCTTCCTTTTGGGTAAACCCAGCATGACACTGATAAAATACACTTTTGAATGGGAGTTACAAGAAATGGAGCGCTACGGCTAGCGAGAAACCACTGAGAATGCTTAGTGTGCTCCTACTTTTCAGACTTGGCACAGAGGCTCAACTGATCGCTGATACTGTACCTTTATGGAAGTGGGAACCTTATTTTATCTGGCAGCTTACGTTATCTGG
>NW_015166537.1:21583-27072 GCF_001447785.1 Gekko japonicus
AGGGTAAGGCGATGGTGGTACTCAATCATTTCTACTAACTTCCGCAGGTGCCAACCTGCAAATGGGTAAAATCAAAGCTGCCCGTCCATGTGTTCTCCACTGTGGCGCCCTTTGTGGAACGGCCTGTCTGAGGCAGGCTGGAGGGCTCCCAGTCCCCTGGTTTTCTGCACTCCGCAAAACTGAATTATTCAAGAGGGCTTTTCTACACAGGCAACAGGGTTGCACTGTACTAAATGATTCACAGAGTTACTCGGAATAATTATTAGAGACTACGGTCTATACAGCTGTGTATAGCTTGCTGACAGTAGGATCCTGTTATGTAACTTCTGTACCGCTTAACGGGTCATGTTAATACTGATGCCATTCTTCAGTTCTTTCTGGTTGTTCCGACTTCTAAAATCCTAATGCACTGCTTACTGAATGTCCCATTTCATGGATTGTCCTGACTGTGTGTGATCCGCCTCGAGTCCCTGTGAGGAAGATGGACTCTAAATAACATAAATTTTAAAAATCAAATAATTTTTCCAGGCTCATATGGCAGAAATAGATTACCCCTACACCTTTTCTTTCTTGAACAAAGGAGATGTCGGATACCCGGAGTTCAACCTTCCCAGTCTCACTAGCCTTTTTCCCAGCATGCATTCACAGCACAACTTTCCCTTCACCTTTGAGTTCCAATTCGGTGGTGGGGACAAGTGCCGTCAACTCATCACAGCTGACTCGTGCAACCCAGTAGGATTTTCAAGGCAAGAGCCGGACAGAGGTGGGTTGCCATTGCTTTCCTCTGTATCACATCCCTGGTATTCCTTGGAGGTCTCCCATCCAAATACTAGCCAGGGCCAACCCTGCTTAGCTCCCAGAATCTCCAAGCTACTTTCTTGTCCCCCACAAGCAACATTTCAATGAGCATTTTGAGCTACAGTGGGAGCAAGGAGGCCAAGAAAGATGTACTCTGTTGACAGAAGTCCTTCTATTAGCAGATATATTTGGTTGGCTCCAGGCCACTGTTTGGAGATTTTCCGTTTGGACAGGGGTTTTATGGGCACAGGTACCCTGGCAAAAAATTGTCCATCTGGGGGACATAATGGCCTTGAGAAAACTGTTTAGGTACATTTATAGGCTCTCAAGGTTTGTGTTTTGATGCATATTTTAACACTTATGCCTAAAGTTATACTGTAATAGCTAAAAATTATTCCGTAATAGCTAAAGTTATAGTCTATCATTATACTTATGGCTAAATTTATAATTATTCCACATTTCTATTTTTCTAAGTAAAACTTACATCTGTTTAACAGTTTAATATTGCTCCCCGAGTTATTGAAAATGGTCACTGATCACAAATCATAACCCAGCTACTTGGGGGGAAATGTAACAGAGGGAAAACAGTAGACTGGATAACCACCAGGAGCCAATAAGTGTGTGCATTAAAACTACATTAGTTACACTTGTCTTGGTTTGTGGATCCAGGCCAAGAACTTGATATCCATGCAGGAGGGATGCAATCTCGGTATTTTTCTCAAGGTTTGTTATGCTTTGCCTGCTGAATCTTGGCTATTGAACGATTTCCCAAACAAACAAAAGAAAATCGCTTGCTGTTTCGAGAAGTCTCAGTGAGGTTTCAAGTGATCAGCGGCTTCCGCTGCTCCCACTGTCACAGCTACACCAAGCCAGGTGTCTCTGCTAGTCCCTCCTCTCCCACAGATATAGGTAAAGTTTCCCTTGCTCGAAAGCCAGTCGAATCCGACTCTAGGGTTGCGGTGCTCATCTCCGTTTCAAAGCCAAAGAGCCAGCGCTGTCCGAAGACATTTCCGTGGTCATGTGGCCGGCATGACTAAACACCAAGGCGCACGGAACGCTGTTACCTTCCCACCGAAGTGGTACCTATTTATCTACTTGCAATTTCTTGCTTTCGAACTGCTAGGTTGGCAGGAGCTGGAACTGGAGACGGGAGCTCACTCCACCATGCAGTACCCGGGTCTCGAACTGCTGAACTACCGACCTTCCACAGCCTGCAGTTCAGTGTCTTAACCACTTGAGCCACTGCAGCTCCAGTTCCCACAGATACAGCTGCGCTAAAGTAAAGGCCTCTTCCTAAGCCTCCCCACCCGAAGGCAGCTTCAAGTCCTTATAAACTGCTGCTGTGCAAGAGTCATCCCCATTTCCCACAAGACATAGCTGCCTTCTACAGCTGTCTATGGTGTACCACCACCAACCTTGTATTCAGATTTTACCTAGCCATTGCTGCTCCATCCGAAGTCTCCAGAAATCACCTGGATACAAATTAAGAATAGTTTCACCCCTTATCAATACTCATGACTGCCTTCTTCGCCTGTTGCCACATTATCTGCCACGCTAACCCACCTAATGGCTATAAGTTTTAAGAACAAGCCTAAAAGCAAGAACAGCTGTATACATCAGGTCAAAAGTGCAGCACCAGTGGATATTAGCCAGAAACCGGGCCTGTCAACATACATCTTCTCATTCCATTCAGCTGTGCTCCCGCTGGGCTCTGCTAAACAGATACCCAGGGATAAACCTTTTTACCTGCTGCCAAATCAATAAGCTGTTGCAAGTCGAGAAGTAGCCGCCCAGCTATTTGGTAAAATAGACTTACACATTTTGCAATAGCTGTTATTTTCTCCACTCCACCCCCCAAGGATGTCAATATCCTGCATTTTCCCTACTTGAGATCATAACAAAAGAAAGAAGTTCCTGCCTGGGAAATAAGAGCAGAGGGAGCGAGGCCCTCCTGACTATCCCATTAATCAAAGAAACTCGTTTGGTGGGTAGATGAGGGTCTTTTTCAGTGGCAGCCCCATGATTATGGAACAACCTTCCCAGAGAAGAGGGGGGCCCGGCCCCCTCAGGGGGCAACTTGTTTCATTTAGGACCCCATTTGATTAATTTACTGGCAGCCCTAAATTGTGAATTTACATGTTAGGTTTTTAATGTATTCTGTGTGTTCTATTTCATCTATATCGTAAGTCTCCTGTAAGCTAGAAAGGTAGCTAATATATATTTAAAATAAGTTTTCTAACAACTTTCTTGCACCCTAATAAATACAGAGGAAGCCTGCAGGAAGGCAAACTATTCCCTATAACAAAGGAGAACACAAGCAACTAATAATCCCCAGGGAAATTTAGTCAAATTACTAACACATCTTTACAAACAACCAATTAGGATCTCTTCACATAGAGACATTACCTCTTTTATTAGAAGATAATAGCAGACACCTATAACTCTTTTAGCTGTGGAATTTTATGCACACGTGAGAGATTTTTGCAGTCATTCAAATCGGGTCTAACTTTTCCTATCATTTAGTAATCTTCTTAAAACTAATAAATTAAGAAGCAGCATGAGGCAGATTGGATTGGAATTAGGACCTCTGCAGGTGAAATGCAATTGACAAAGGCATGTGCAAATGTGACTTTTGATAGCTGAAGGTGCAGCCAGCCAAAGTGTGCCAATATTTGACTCTCCCTGGAAGTTTAAATATTTAAGGTAATAATTTAGTGGTCAAAAGTAACTGTGGAGCAATTTTAGCCATACGTAACAATGTGGTTGTCCATCCTCAACCGGGGCGGTTTACACATTTTCATATGCAAATATCAACTTATTTACCAGTCCTGCCAGTTAGTTCTAATCTGACAAAAGGCCTTAAACCACTGTTCTACAGATGACTAATTTAGCAATTAAACTTCATAAAATTCGATGGACACCTAAACTTTGTTTCTTCCAAACTGAAACCAGACACTGTACATTCATTTTTCAAACAGGTTTATTTTACAAGAAATTCCACATAATGGTGCTTTTCCAGTTAGAAGTTCCTGGGAAAAGAAGAGGAGGGGAAATTATTTATTTAGACATTTATGTTTCGTTTTGCTCCCCAACAAGGACCCAAAGTCACTTTAAAAAATTGAGAATTTCAACCCTTTGAGGCAGGTTATGCTGGGAAAATGAGGGACTGGCCTGAGGTCACCCAGCAAGCTTCAATGGGAGAGGGAGGGTCAAATTACTCGCTACTTTACTGGCCAACTGGGTTGACATTCACTTCCCCTGCAGTCAAACAGCAGTGACAGGAAATGTCATTTTAAAAGCTGGCAGGAACCTGATGCTGCTAAGAACTGCAGCATGGTGAGAGAGGGGAGGGATTCCTGCCTTCCCTTCTGCTCCCCTTTTTGGAGCAGAAAGGGCCCCAGCAGGGAGCTATTTGCAGAACTTTGGGGCTGCATGTTGAGTACAGCTGAGTGATGCACCTCAACACTTATGCAAACAGCTCCCTGCTGGGGCCACTTCTGCTCCAGAAAGTTCCTGATTAATTTTGAAATGGTATTTTCCTGCAGCTGCTGTGAAGAAAGTGAGCTGGCTCCAGGGAACCCAAACCCAACACACCAACAAACATAAGGTGTAGCCCGGCCCTGAGGATTCAACCCAGGTCTCCCGGTTCCTTTCCCAACATTTTAAGAAGAGGAGATTGGATTTATACCCTGCCCTTCACTCAGAGTCTCAGAGCGACTTACAAACTCCTTTCCCTCCCCCTCCCCACAACAGACACCCTGTGAGGTAGGTGGGGCTGAGAGAGCTCTTTCAAGAACTGCTCTTTCAAGGACAGCTCTTGTCAGAACTATGGCTTGCCCAAGGTCATCCAGCAGCTGCATGTGGAGGAGTGGGGAATCAAACCTGGTTCTCCCAGATTAGAGTCTGCGCACTTAACCACTACACCAAACTGGCCACTATACCACGAAGTTACTACAGACTGATAACTTTCCAGCAGCTCAAGAGTCTGACAAAGCAACACAAGGTCCTGGTATACCAGTGCGATGTAGATGCTTAAGTACTGGATTCAAGATACAGGAGACCAGGTTCAACTCTACCACACTACCATGAAGTACATGGGGTGACCTTGGGCCAGTCTGATTCATCCAGCCTAGATCAAGATGGGTAGCCATGTTAGAGGTTTACCAGTGCGATGTAGATGCTTAAGTACTGGATTCAAGATACAGGAGACCAGGTTCAACTCTACCACACTACCATGAAGTACATGGGGTGACCTTGGGCCAGTCTGATTCATCCAGCCTAGATCAAGATGGGTAGCCATGTTAGGCCCCGGTCACACGGGCCGGAAAATGCGGGGTGGGTGTGTGTGTGTGGCTGTTTGCCCCGGAGCAGAGTAACGCACGGCAGCCCGATCAGACGTCCTGTCGAGGTCCCGTGGTTAGGCGCCGATCAGACGGCTAGTCTGCAGTGCGGCAAAGAAGTAGCACGGCGCGTTCACACTGGCAATCGTGCCATGCCGCTTCTGTGGCAAACGGGATTTTTTTTTTTTTGTCTCACCAAAGTTTGCGCATGTGCATGATCATTTGTGCACATCCTGTGGGGACTTAAACAAAAAATCCGGTTTGCAAGGGGACATGGGTGGGCACCGGATGCCACGGGTTTCCAGCAGAAACGCGATCAGACGCCTGCCCTTGCCCCGTGTTTTCCGGAAA
>NW_015166537.1:27940-46018 GCF_001447785.1 Gekko japonicus
CGAAAGCTCATACCCTTCCGCAAATTTTGTTAGTCTTTAAGGGGCTACTGGACTCTTGCCCTTTTCTACCACTCATTCAGTCTAATTTACTATAGTGGGAAATTGTCAGGATAAAATGGGGAAGGGAGAACAGAGTCACAGAACAGCTCTCTCAGCTCCCTGGAGGAAGGGGAAGAATTAAAATGGACTGCTAGACCCAGAGCTGCATCACAGCCCAGAAATAAAGAGATTAAAGTTCTAATATGAGCAGGAAGTTGGCTCGGCTACAGCTTCCCCTTTTATACCCATAAAGAGGGGGGTGGGGGGGGGGGGGGGGGACGACGACACACACACAAAAACAAGAGCTTGGGTTAACTTTGAAAGGTGTCACTTGTCAGGAAAGAGAAGCCATTGCTTCTGCCCGAGCTGTAATTACAGAGCTCGAGAGGACAGCCAGTAGCCTAGCATCCTTTCCTAGAGATGTAAGATTTCCAGAAATTTTGAAGCCACGAAAAAACTTAATTTTGGGAAATATAGGCAAATCACTACTGTCCTATCAAATGTAAAACAACTTTGCTGTTTTAACATAAAGTGCAACATTTATCTTACTTAGCATACAAAACTATATGTCTTCATTTTTGACAAGAATTGCAAATTTAACCAATACTTGAAAGAAGCTGATGCACCCTATGGTACCTTAGGACAGGTAAGCTATTTGTTACCCAGTCTGTGGGAATATGTGGCACAATGGTTGGAGGAAGTGAAAAGGTTCAGGGTTAGGTGAAAATGACCACAGAAAGCCTGCATGCTCCCCAAATGAAGGTTAGGTATCCTTCTAGATACAAAAATGCATCTTGGATTTAAAAGTTGCATATGTCCATATCAGGCTAGTTTTAAGAGTGCAAAAGCCACATTATGATTCCCCTAAAGCAGTGGCAGGTCCACACCCTTCATGATCAGTGGCATGAGTGGCTTAATTTAACTCTGCAACAGACCTCTGCTGCTACCCAGGCCAAGAAGACTAAAATGCCAATTGGAAGCATATCTACTGATTTCAAGAGGAGTTCCTCCCAAGAAAGTGGGTGCACGATCCCAGTAATAGAAACATCTTGGAGGAGGAGAGTTGGATTTATACCCCACCGTTCACTCGGAGTCTCAGAGTGGCTTACAATCGCCTTTCCTTCCTCTCCCCGCAACAGACACCCTGTGAGGTAAGTGAGACTGAGTGAGAGAACTGCTCTTGAAAGAACAGCTCTCAAAGAACGGTGACTGAACCAAGGTCACCCAGCTGACTTATGTGGAGGAGTGGGAAAACAAGCACGGTTCTCCAGATTAGAGTCTGCCACTCTTAACCACTAAACCTAACTGACTCTTGAAGGAAGACTGTTTAAACAACGCCCCTCCACCTTCCTCTTGTACCACAGTCTTGGCACCCATTGTGAAATGGCTAAAAGGATGGCACATGAACTCAGGGCATCTTTGCATGAGAACACCCTGTAGAGGGGCCTCAATGGGCAACTGCAAAAAAAAGAAAGCCACCTTGAGATGAAAAGGCACTGAAAGTTCTATTCATCTTAGAGATATATTGTTAGGAAAACACTTACCATCCTACGGATCGCTCCACAAATTGCATATGTCTTGACTTGGCCACAGACTCTGCCTGTGACCTTATCAACCTGAAATTGAAGCAGTTCACAGCATCAGAATGTGTAACTGTACGAGCTCATTTTCTCGTGATGTTAACAAAGATCCCATGGGAAAAGTGAAATTATATCTACAAATTCAGCAAATGCAGAAAGGATAATACATTTTGGCCTCTCTGCTACCTCCCTGCCTAGATACGCAGTGAAGTAAATTAATAGAGCTCAGCTGCCTTAATTAAAAATGCATTTGCCCAGATTCAATGGAGCCATAAAATCAGGGGCAAAAATCTGTCCTGTCCCATGTATGGAGAAACATTTTCCCCTAAATTTTACTAAGCCGCAACACATCCCAACTAACAGAACTTGTGTTTAATGAACAAAAGGAGATGATGGAAAACAACAAGACAGACCCATCGACCTTTACAGAATGGGACACACACAAACACGCCACGGAAGTATGCCACAAACACGCCTCGGAAGTATGCACGAAACTAAAAACAGTCCTGTTCTTATTACTGAGGAGCTGGTGGCCCGTTCTTTGTTTCAGCCATCTGCTCCTCTCCTTCTAGGTTCTCCCTGTGGATCTGGGAGGATCTTGACCCAAATGCAGTGCGAGAAACAACTGATGCCCGTGCTCAACATTCCCAGCATCCTAAAGCTTCAACCAGGGAACAGTTCACCATCCTGGCACCTCTGTGCCCAAAGAAAGCAGCAGCGATTCGTCTCATGCCACTGCAGCATCTAGTAATGCTCAGATCTGCCTTCAAATGCCCACACCAGAGACAGAGCAAGACAAAACTGAAAATGGCAGCAATCGGCTGACTAATCAGTGCAGTCTTAAGCACAGTCATACCCTTCTAAATCCATAAAGGTCAGTGGCTTAAGAAGGCTGCAACTGTATATAATTTGGCTTTTCCTTACAGTCGCTATACAGAACTGCTGAAAGAGAGTGATCTGCATATGCTCAGCCACAGCACAGTGTAATCTGCCAGAGCTATAGGCTAAAAAACAGTGAGCTAGCTCACACTAACTCAGCTTAGAGGGAACACTGATTATGACGAATTATGATAGTTTGCCTACCTCTGAAACATTTATTTGGATGGAAGCATGGTCCTTAGCAGCAATTATCCGGTTGCTAGCAGAGCTGAGGAAAAAGAAACACAAAAAGATTATAAATCAGCCAGGTCTAGAAAAACAATACACCACCCTCCAAACAAAGTGGTCCAGGCAAATCCTATCAAGGCCATGCACTTAGCGGCCGTGTCTGTACGGCCAACACTGCATGGCTGACCTACATATACCCTGCCACATACCCTCGGCAGAAACTCCACCCACGTGACATTATTATGCATAACTCCATTGAACAATGCTGCTTATTCTGTTGATTCGTGCCCTCTGGTGGACTTTAACTAATGTAATTGTTATAACCAGTGTTGCATCCACTGTTTCATCACACGGAAAAAGGGAAAAACATGGAGGTGCAGTTACACTCCTCATAGCACTGACTTGGGTGTTCTCGGATTACGTAACATAAGTTCACTGTATTCAACATCCTACTCAAAATTATCATGCCTTTTCTATCACTGAACGAGTGTATTTTAATTAGCTGTTGTAGATTTTCCGGGTTGTGTGGCCGTGGTCTTAGCATTGTAGGACCTGACGTTTCACCAGCAGCTGTGACGGGCATCCTCAGAGGTATAACGTGGAAAGATGGAGTACTCTCTGTGTATTTTAAGTTGACCGTGTTTGATACACTTATCTACTATGCTGGAATTTCTTCCAAGTGTTTTTAAAAATACAAATAAAAAACAAGACAGTGATTAAGATAGAAGCCTTAGCCCTACTGTAAAGTGCGAGTCTCAATGGTCCCATAACTGTCTTTAACTAGCCTTTAAAGAAATGGATCAATTCATTGAGTGGTTGCTTCTAAAAGACAGCTGGAGGAAAGAAATCTACATTACAGCAAGCTCATTACTCCCAGGTTCAATCCCCAGGGTCTCCAGCTAAAAGGATCAGGTGGAAGGCTATGTGAAAGACCTCTACTTGAGACCGTGGGAAAGCCACCGCTGGTCTGAGTAGACAATACTAATTTTGATGGACCAATGGTCTGGTTCAGTATAAGGCAGCCCATATGTTTCGGGGATTACAAAACAAGCCCAGCACAGGCAGAAATCCAATTAATTTATATGCTACCTCTCCAGAGACTTGCTTGAGCTTACACAACCATTAGTTACGCAGCCATTTAATTCAGGGATTTTAAGAATACGAAGTTGTTACTGTAAATTGTGCAAGATCAGTACTAAGAGAAGGAGAGCCAATTTGGTGTAGTGATTAAGAGTGGCAGACTAATGTGGAAGAACCGGGTTTGATTCCCCACTGCTCCACATGCAGCTGCTGGGTGACCTTGGGCCTGTCAAAAGTCCTCTGAAAGCTGTCCTCTCATAAGCAGTTCTCAGAGAGCTCTCTCAGCCCCACCCACCTCACTGGGTGTCTGTTGTGGGAAGAGGTTGTAAGCCACTCTGAGTGAAGGGCGGGGTATAAATCCAACCTCTTCTTTTATATTTAAAATATGAACCTATCACATAGAAAAAAAAAACACTTTCTAAACTCTACTATTTTTTTCACCCTGTATGCAGCTTATATCCCATCCCAGTCTTAAAGCCAATAGGCTCTTCGACCAGAAAAAGACAGTAATATAACAAAACAGCTATTACTGCTCAAAATTGTGTCATCTGTATGCATTTTATATCAGAACTCCTCCCTTTCTGAGTTCACGGATTCATGCTTCCATAACTCTGAGTTGAAACTATAGTCATTTGCTTTATAGAGGGCTGCTTCTGAAGACAGGTCGGGAAGCTCCATTTAGACCAGAATGCAGTGGCCTCCCATTTAACTGTGGGGTATTGTACAGATATAACGGCTCCCAGGCTGCCCGTTTGCTTCTGGTTTCAATTCAACATGCCGCTTCTTAAAGGCTCTTTTATGATCTGGGACCTGTAGAGAGCTTCTCTCTCCTTCTTTTGGAAGGCACACTGAGCATTTCTGTTTCAGATGTGTGTTTTTCAGTGTGATTTGGTTTAGTCTGCTGAGCTCAGCTTTAACCTGACTGGTATGCTGCTGGCTTTGTTTTTGACTGCATGTTTTAAACCATTTTTGTAAGCTGCCCTGAACACACAGGATGGCACAGGATGTAAACTTTTAAAATAAATACAAATAAACTTCTCTTGCTCATTGAAACAGAGTTGACCAATTCCCACGGAGCATAGAAATACTATGAGACAAAAGCACGCAAAAGAGCCTACGATACAAATGAAGAAGGAAAAAAAATCCCCTATGTGTTTCGTGGGGAATTGTTTACCTGAATAATAAAATATCCTTCTTCATTTGCACCATCTGCTCTTTTGTCTAATTTTTCTTTGTGATTGGTAAGGACAGCCCTGCTGTTTTTTCTATTTGTATCTTTTTACTCACCATTTACGAGGCACGTACAGATCCACAAATTCCCCAGCGTCGTTCTGCATGGTAAGTTTTTAGATCCTGCTACTAGTGAGGTGCAACAAGAAATTCCTGAGTAGAAAAGACAACGGATCAGTGCCTCTCGGATGCTCGAGTGACGTGAAACTAGAGAAGATCCCTACCAGCCTCTGAACACTACCCACCCTACGGAAATATTTCAGCAGATTCTCCTCATTACCATATGCATACTTAAAAAGACACACTGTGCATTAATTTAAGCAAGCAGGGATATTTTATCTTTGTTTCAACTCTCAGCTATAGAAGGACAACAGTCTACAAATGACATTAAGTTATAATAAAACTATACACAATTCTCACTTGTTCGGCAATCCTGAAATTAAAATTACCAAACAGGGATGCCCCACTGTCTTCTCAGCAATTTGTTTCAATGCCAGAATAGAGTTCAGGAAATAATGAATAATTCCCTGAAAGAGGAACATGATGTCTTGAAACTAGGACAACCATGCACTCCTAGTTTCAAGTAACAAGGAACAGGCAGCCCTATACCAAGATATGAAGACCATGAACAACAGTATGAGAGAGAGGCTGAAGTACTAACACAAGCTCAGACTGAGTATGGATCTTAACTTCCTATTCACGTGTAGCTACTCTCATTTGAACTTTTTGAGCATTTGGTTTAGCTATGTTCTCCCACCAGCACGGAGTGCTACCAAGGCAAAAATCTCACTGGAAGGTTTTGGCCAAATCAAACCACAATCCACGTAATACCTTTTTATTAGGATCAGCTACAGTGACAGAAATCTCAATGGAAAAGTCACTCATTCATCTTAATCTATTCTATATACTACAATAAACCAGTGATCTGGTGGTAGATTAAAGACTAATAAAATCAATTCTTAGGCATGTTTACCAGGTTAAAAAAAGCTTTAAAATAAGAGCTCTGATTAGAATCTTGGTATTTGTCATGGAATTTGTCATAACCGAGGCTGCCCTGAAGCTAACACCAAATACACGCCACAGTACTAATCTTATATGAGAGGAAAGCCTAACCTAAAGCCACCACCACCCAATAAGTCCAGACTGCAGTTGCTAGATTCAAGTCCAGTAGCACTATACAGAACAATAACATTTTCAGGGTATAAACTTTGAGAGTCAAATTTCCCCTCGTGATAACTTTTGAGTCTCAAAAGCTTATAACCTGTAAATAATTGGCTTAGTGCTTCTCTTCCACAAGGAGGAGGAGGAGGAGGAGATTGGATTTATTCCCCGCCCTTCACTACCCAGAGGAGTCTCAGAGCAGCTTACAATCTCCTTTCCCTTTACCTCCCCACAACAGATACCCTGTGAGGTAGGTGGGGCTGAGAGAGCTCTGACAGAAACAGCTTTGTCAAGAACAGCTGTGCCAGAACTATGGCTTGCCCAAGGTCATCCAGCAGGTGCAAGTGGAGGAGTGGCGAATCAAACCCGGTTCTCCCAGATTAGAGTCCACGCACTTAACCACTACACCAAACTGGTTCTCAGTAGGTACAACCCCCCCTCCTCCACCAAGGGAGGAGGACTAGAATACCTCAGGCAACCAAATGTCAAAAAAGCAGCTTTTTTCCTCCTCCATGAAAAAGACAGAAACATACAAAGTAGGCTGACAGTGCAGTCCTAAACAAAGGCTTACCCTCTCAAGTCCACTGAAGTAAATGGGGTTAGAATGGCACTCTAAGTGATACATATATACTCCACAAGCTGTGGTAGGAATTAGGGTTCTCAATATCCAGGTGGGGGCTGGAGATCTCCCAGAATTACAACTCATCTCCAGATGATGGAGATTTGCTCACCTGGAGAACACTACAACTTTGAAGAGTGGCCTCTATGGCGTTATATCCTGCTGAGGTCCCTCCACCCCAACCCTCCCCAAATCTCCATGTATTTCCCAACCAGGAGTTGGCAACCCTAGGGAATGCATCCACTTTTGTGTCGCCTGAAGCATTCCCAACGGGACAAAAAAAATTCTGCTTAAAACGAACTCAAGGAAGCCTCTGTGGTCAAACTTTTAAAAATTAATTTTTGCAGAAAGGTTTTTTTTAAAAAAAACTGGTTGTTGCAAGGACGAAATGGGGAGGGGGGTTACAATTCCTGAGCTTCTTTAAGAATAACTAGAACCTAAGAAAGGCCCAAGGTAGGCAGTACGCATGCGCACGGGAGCGCGTTGTACAAAGAACTGTTCCCCGAAACAGCCAAGAGAGACCCTCTAGATGACCTCGAATAAATAGAACCACAGAGAGCGATACAGATGCGAGGCCTTCATCGCCAACTCCCTTCCCCCTTGAAATCTATTCCGCCACCCTGGTAACGAGGACAAAACAGCCCTTCAAGCCGGACCAGGCCTCGCCTCACCTCCTCACACGCCGCGCGCTCAGGCCGGAAAGGAAAGACACGTCACTCGAGAGCGACGACGACAAAGCCCGCGACGGGGGGGAGGGCGAAGCCAAGAGAGCGACACGAAGGAGGAAGCTAGGTCGCAGACGAAGTGACGCAAACAGCGAGCTGACGTTCTTCAAGGACCGTTAGACCCGCCTATTTTCTGTTATCGCCCGAGATCGGTTTGTGAGCATGCGCTCTTGCTTCCATTCGGTCAGGGGAGGGACGAAGGGAAAAGCTTGAGGGAAGGGAACGAGCGGGCGTTTTGAGCCTCGATTAAAAGGGAAAATTATTCCCCCTTCCCCCCGAAGAAGCCCTTTAAAGACCAACAGGGAAGGCCTCCTGATGCCACCTGGGTTTTGGCCACTGTGTGACACAGAGGGTTGGACTGGACGGGCCACTGGCCTGATCCAGCATGGCTTCTCCTTATGTTCTTATTCTGTGGCATTATAAATTATTATTTATTTATTTTATTTATACCCTGCCCTATACCACAAGTGGGCTCAGGGCGGCTTACAACAGAAAACCCATAAACAATAAAACCATAAAACATTAGGTGGCACAATGGACAGTAACAAAAATCCATGCCTCATGTCAGGCAGAAATAGGTACCCCAGGAAACTCCAGAGCCAGCCTGGTGTAGTGGTTAAGAGTGAGGACTCTAATCTAGGAGAGCCGAGTTTGATTCCCCACTCCTCCATGTGCAGCTGGTGTGACCTTGGGTCAGTCACAAGTTCTCTTGAAGCTGCTCTCTCAAGGGCAGTTCTCGCTCTCTCAGCCCCACCTACCTCACAGGGTGTTTGTTGTGGGGAGGGGAAGGGAAAGGAGATTGTAAAATGCTCTGAGACTTCTTCAGGTAGTGAAGGGGGGGTATAAATCCAATCTCCTTCAGGAAAATACGAAAACAATGGCTAGTCTGTGGAAGATTGGCTAAGAGGGAACTAACTAAAACCCTGAAATGACAGAGGTAATGTTGGTTGGGAAGGTGGAGATTTTAGATGATATGTTCCCCACTTTTGATGTAGTTCAGCTGACCCTTGCTGACATAAAGGCAACGGAAAACCACCTCTGACAATAACAACAACAAAAAGATGGGAGCATGCATATTACCCCCCTCAACAGTCACTCCTCTGGCTGCCCATCAGGTAAAGGTAAAGGTAAACATAAAGGCTCCCTTGCTCGAAAGCCAGTCGAATCCGAATCTAGGGCTGCAGTGCTCATCTCCGTTTCAAACTGTCCATTAGACTTCCCCCAGAATCAATTCTGAAACTCCAGTTGGCGTGGAATGCTGCAGCTCAGCCGTTATTGGGATCTAGATCAATAGCTCAGGCTGGCCTGATGTCGTCAGATCTTTCACGCAAAGCAGGGTTGGCTCTGGTTAGTATTTGGATGGGAGACCTCCAAGGAATACCAGGGTTGTGACTTGAAGGCCGACAACGGCAAACCACCTCTGACAATAACAACAACAAAAAGATGGGAGCGTGCATATTACCGCCCTCCACAGTCACTCCTCTGGCTGCCTATCAGTTACCAGACTCAATATAAGGTATCGGCTATTATATGCAAAGCCCTCAAGGCCCATCATATTTGTGAGACTGCCTCTCCCACTGTGTACCGAAACAACACCATCGCTTCTGAATACTTTCCCTATGAAGAAAGGTTAAAACGCTTAAGGCTCTTTAGCTTGGAGAAACGGCGGCTGAGGGGTGACATGATCGAGGTTTATAAGATTATGCATGGGATAGAGCAGGCTGTGAAAGAAGTACTCTTCTCCCTTTCTCACAATACAAGAACTGTGGGCACTCAATGAAACTGCTGACCAGTCGGGTTAGAACAGATAGAAGGAAATCCTTCTTCACCCAAAGAGTGATTAACACATGGAATTCACTGCCACAGGAGGTGTTGGCAGCTACAAGCATGGACCGCTTCAAGAGGGAATTAGATAAGCGCAGGGGGAGACCGCAAGAAACTTGCAGAGAAGGGGCATTTCCCCCACCTTTGCTTACCTCTCCCCCCTTCTCTGTCAAAGTTCCCTCCTGTCTTATCTATCAATCTCCCCTCACCTCCCCTTTCTCCTCTCACCCCTTGTATGTCTCACCGCTCTTGCCCCAGCCCTTCCTAGACAATGTCCTCTTTCTCCCACCCCTTCTTAGTCTGCCCCCCTCCCTTATTTCTCCCCCCCCTCAACAATCTCCCCCTCCTCTGCCTCCCTTTCTGCGGCTTCCTTGTTTTTCTGGCTGTGGGGAAGCTGCTTGCCTGGGAGGGACCCACCGGTGGGATCCCCCACCCCACAGCTCCATGGCCAACTTGCTAGCTGCGAGGAGGCCTCTCACCTGGGAGAGACCCAGCGGCAGCAGTGTCCCCTGCCCTGCGGTTCCAAGGCTGTCTTGCTGGTTGGAAGGAGGCTGCTCTCCTGGGAGAGACCCAGCAGCAATGGTGTCCCCTGGCCCATGACTTCAGGGCCGTCTTGCTGGCTGCAGGGAGGCAGTTCCACGTGGGCAGGAAGATCTCTCTGCTTCCCAAGTGCCCCCAATGTGTGGATTTAGATATCCGCACAGAGGGGGCAACTTGGCTATTAGATATATAGATATGGAGCAGAAGTCCATCAATGGCTGTTAGCCATAAGGCATAGATAGGAACTCTTAGGCTGGGGCGAGTGATGCTCTGTATTCATGGTGCTTGGGGTGGGAGGGCTTCTAGTGTCCTGGCCCCACTGCTGGACCTCCTGATGGCACCTGGTATTTTTGGCCACTGTGTGACAGAGTGTTGGACTGGATGGGCCATTGGCCTGATCCAACTTTGGCTTCTCTTATGTTCTCTGAGTGAGCTCTTCTGCAGGTGCCAACCTGCAAATAGTCAAAATCAGCAACCTCCCATACACCTGCCTTCTCTGTTGTGGTCCCCACTCTCCTGTATGCAACAGAGTGGCACTGTCAAGGACCGAAATCTGGGTCCTGCTGAGTCACCACCTCTTGGGCAAGCAGGCAGCGCTCAGTCGTGGGTCCTCAAGGCTATACCCCAAGAAACTAGACCTTGGAGGGGGGGAAAGATGGAGGTTGATTAAATATTTTAAAAATCAGGACAGCACTAGGCAACACAGTCCCTGCAATCCTGTAGCACAGAAACAAGAAAGCTAACTTTCCCATCTGATACATCGATACCCGGTGTTAGATGGCACAGTCTTAAAAGTCTGCAAGTCCAAGGTAGAGACTCAAGGAGGAAGCTTTTTTCCATGGGGCTGCAGAAATCAAAGGGTTCAAACACTCGAGCGGTTTGCTAGAGAGGCCGAGCGGGGAGCGGGGAGCGGGGAGCGGGAGAGGGCGAGAGAGCCGGGAGAGCTGCAGACGCGCAAAAGCGGGAAAAGCCTTGCAGCCGGAGCCTGGGGAGGTTTACTCTCAAGTAAGTCCATTCAGTCTCGGAAGACAGAAATTCTGCTCTCCTGTGTTTGGGGGAGGGGTGTGTGCTTAAATATTTTTAAAACGTGGTTTCCTTCTGCGGGTGTTTCCCTTTGTTGTCCTGGGGCGGCTGCCTGGTGGGTCCGCGGGGCTTGCAAGGCGCCTCTTTCCGGGGCGGCCTCGGGGGGATCCTGATCCGCCAGGCGGCTGGTAGAGAGAAGGTGGGGGTGCCCCGGGGGTGCTGGAAGTCACCTCGAGTCCCATTCAGGGATAGAGGGATCAGGATATAAATCTGATTGAATAAATAGCCACCAGGTGTCGCTTGCAGGGGCTGAAAGGCGCGAGCTGACTTTTGTAAATCAAAATAAATTCTGAGCCATGGAGGGCGGAGGGAGGCCCAGGATACAGTCCCGGGGTGTTCATCTGGAAGGAATCATTTGGGCCAAAATGTTCCCTCTAAGCTGTGGAATCTTGTGAGCAAAAATTCTACTCTGTGAGCTACTAGCATGAAATTTGTGAGCAAGTGATTTGGCTACTGCATAAATTAGTTGGCTCTGGAGTCATCCTTCCTGAGCGAAGACAAAAATCTGTGAGCTGGAGGCTGAAAAACTGAGCTAGCTCACACTAACTCAGCTTAGAGGGAGCACTGGCCAGTACTCCCCTCCACCCACTGGTAGTGGGGGGGAGGGGATTTTATTTATTTATATTAATTATGGAAGAAGTTTTGAGTCCAGTGGCGTCTGTAAGATAAGCAAAATTTTATTCAAGGTATAGCTTTTTGTGTGCAAACACAGTTCTTCAGAATAGTCCCTGTTTTTGCATTTTGTAAGAAAGAACTATCAGTCTGTACCTGTGCAAGCTTCTTCATAAGGTTGATGCCGTTCCATTCCACCTCTTAATGTGGTTCCTTCCATGAAGACAGATTCGGGTGGGTAACTTGCACAGCAGGAAAGCTCATACCTTGAATAAAACTTTTTTGGTCCTAAAGATGCCACTGGACTCACACCTGGTTCTGTAAACTATGAAACAGAATTTGGGCTGTAGAACCAAGATCTACATTAATGCCATGTAATGTCACTCAAGGCGATCAATAGGAAGGTACATTCAGTAAACTATGAAACAGAATTTGGGCTGTAGAACCAACCAGAAATCTGAGAAACAGGATTGAAGAAAAGCATAAATGTTAACGTGACCCCATTATATGATGCAAAATTACATAGCCAGATACAGCTTACAGCAAACTATGCAAAGTAATATACACTCCTGTCCCCAATAATTCATCCAAGTTACTTTCTGAAGCCTTTTGCGCAGTGCTACCCCATTGCTTGCTTAGAAAAGCCCTCTTGAGTAATTAACTTGCTTAGTTTGCGGAAAGCCAGAAGAGTGGGTGCCTTCCTGACCCACTTATTTGTCTTTTTGGCAGTCCAGGGTATCTGTAGAAACTCTAAACTCTCTTCCAACACCACAAAGAATCAACTGTCTTCCTGTCAGCTTTCTTCCTTGTCCAACTTCGTTGTCCAACTAATGGGGCATACTATGGCACGAATTACCTAGCTCCTGGTCACCAGTGACACATCGTTACACTTAAGAATCTTTTCTAGCTCTTTCATGGCTGCCCTTCCCAATCTCAGTCTCCTGATTTCTTGTTTCCAGTCTCCCTTTGTGTTGATGATGGAGCCAAGGAACAGGAAGTCTTGAACAATTTCAGTTTCGTCATCATCAACCTTTAAATTTCTGTAATTCCCCACTAGTCATTACTTTTGTCTTCCTGATGTTCAGATGTAATCTTCCTTTAGCACTTCCTGCTTTAGCCTTCATTAGTAATTATTTCAAGTCTTCACATTCTTCCAGTAATTGTTTATTTATTTGTTTATTTTTATTTCATTTAATTTCTAATCTGCTCTCCCGAAACTGGCTCAGAGTGGGTAACCAGGGTTCATAACTACACAATAAAACCTTCAAAAATACAAGGTAATAAATAGCAATAAAATAAAATCAATGAAACAGTAATATACAAACTGCAATTTTAAATGGTGGACTTGAACGGAAGGGCGATATAAAACATCTGGATATCTCTGTTAACGTTTCTTCCACCAGTTTTCACTCCACCTTCATGTACATTTAATCCAGCTTTCCTTATGACATGTTCTGCATAGCGTTTGAAGAGACAGGGAGATAGAATCCATCCTAGTCTGGCACCCTAGCCAATTGGAAACCATTCTGTTTCGCCATATTGTGGCCTAACAGTGGCCTCTTGCCCAGAGTACAGGTTGCGCATCATAACAATTGGATGTTGTGGCACCCCCATTTCTTTTAAAATCAACCATAGCTTTTCTTGATCCCCACAGTCAAAAGCGTTGATGTAAGCTAGGAATCACAAGCTGATTTTCTTCTGAAATTCTTTCCTATGCTCCATTAACCAACGTAAATTTGCAATATGATGTCAACTGCCTCTTCCTTTTGTGACTCCACTTGGAATGGAACCTCTGGCATTTCTCTTTCGATATATAACAACAGTCCTTGTTGTAATTTTTTTTAAAATTTATATGTGCATGTATGTGTGTGCTTGTGTGTGTGCACCTGGAAGCCATGGTGATCTCTGGTGACCGACCCTTACTGGGGTCCTGGAGGATATTCAGAGAGGTAGCCAGTTGTTTTTTTTTATAATACACTTTATTAGATTTTGGGGTTATACAGGGGTAAGGGAAAAAGGAGAAACAAAATAATAAGTCCTCTGCATATAACTATTCTCCACATATAATTTCACACTACAAAAGGATAGACTGTGAAATTTTAAAAGTTCATAAAGGCTTCTTCATATTATATTTAAAAGTTCATATTTTAGATTTCTTTCTTATCCAATTGTAAAAAAGAGTCCATAGTCCAACAAAATCTTCTTTCATATGCCCTTTTAAGATCAGAGTAAGTTCGGCCATTTCCACACTTTCCATGGTCTTCATTATTAGGTCTTGTTCAGAGGGTATTGTTGGAAGTTTCCAAAAAGTTGCAGATAAGATTCTAGCTGCTGTTACTACATGAATTATAAAATATCTTTGATTATTATCAAAATCATCTGGTATACAAGTCAGTAAAAACAATTCTGGTCGAAAAGGTAATGAAGTCTCCAAAACTGCGTGTATAAATGTATGTACCATAACCTAGAACTTGTGTACAGTTACACATGTCTACCACATATGGTAAAATGAACCTAACATGATTTTTACACTTCCAGCAACTATTAGACATATTTTTTTACATTTTAGCTAATCTATCTGGTGTTAAATACCATCTATAAAACATCTTATACAGATTCTCTTTAAATGCAACTGATTTGGTCATTTTCACATTCACTTTCCACAGTTTACTCAACTGTGCCAGATCAGTATTATAACCTAGATTTTACATCCATTTAATCATACAATCTTTAACCGCTTCATCCTCCATTTTCATTTGCATTAAAAATACATACATTTTCTTAATCAACTTACCATTAGATGTACATAACAATTTTTCAAATGCACATTGTTCTAAATAAAAACTAGATTTTCTATTTTTAGCATATCTAGATTCAATTTGAGCCCTTACCCACCAATCTAGATTAACACTTTGCCTTGTTAATTTTTCCTTTGTTTTAGGGATTGTTTATCATCTAAAAGATCTTCATATCTAAGAATTTTTTTCCACTGAAATTAATCTTGGTGTAAAAAGGCTTCAAGGGGTGACACCCATAATGGAATTTTAGGATATATTATTTTTTTTATTATGATTTTTTCGATTTATACCTTGCCCTCCCTGTGAGGCAGGCTCAAAGCAGTTTACATAAAAACACATATATAAATACAGTTAAAATCGTATATAAAACAACCATAAATCATATATAAAATATACCAATGGTAGAATCTTTTCCCAAATTGATAATAAGGATTTTCTTATCAAATGATTTTTAAAGTATTTATGCCCAGTTGCTTTCCCATACCAAACAAAAGCATGCCATTCTGTCTTTAAATCATGCCCTTTTAGGGCTAAAAGTCTTTGATTTTCAAGCAAAATCCAATCTCTCATCGAAACCAAACAGGACGCTCTATAATGTGTCCTCCAGTATGGTAAAGCGAAACCAGCATTTTCTTGGAAATCTTGCAATACTTTCAATTTAATTCTTGGCTTTTTCCCTTGCCAAAGAGGTAGCCAGTTTTTTAAGGATGTCTCCCATCCAAGTACTTGCCAGAGTTGACCCTGCTTAGCTTCTGAGATCTGACGTGCTTGGCTGGGCTATCCAGGTCAGGGACTTCTAAAATGCTGAGCATACTTGCATGAGAAATTAATGCAATGGTCTGATAGTTGCTACAGTGTTTGATGTCTCCATTTTTCAGACCTGGAATGTAAAGTGAGCGTTTCCAGTCTGTGGGCCACTGTTTTGTTTTCCATCTTTGCTAACATAATCATGTTACAGTTTTGATGGATTACTTTTCTGTGGCGTGGAATAGCTCTACTGATATCTCACCTACTCCAGGTGATTTGTTTTTCCCAACTGTTCTCAGTGTAGCTTTCCTTTCTAAAACTCTAAAACCCTGCTTCTTCAAAAGATTCTTCTTGAATGGAGTCTGTCCTCCTTTTATCTCTTTTTTTATAATTCTTCATTCTATTGTTCCCATCTTTTCTTAGATATTTCTACCTCTAGATAATTCACTAGGATGGGAAGAAAACCCAACCCTGGTTCTTGCCCCGGTGGTTAAAGCAGCTCTGGTGGTGGAGTCTTACCCCTCTCCCTTGCTGTTGTTTCAGATGTGGGGAGGATCCGTGAAGGTGGAAGCAAAGTTCTCTGAGGCAGAGGGAGCTCCGTCAGAGGAAGGTCAGAGGGTGTAGGCCCAGGAGCATGCCCAAGATGCCCTGTCAAGTGGTAAGGGTGCCTCCTGCCCTGATGGGATTGGGGCACATAGTGAAGTTGTTGAGCGGAAGGTTCAGGACAGGAGAAAAGGGAGATACTTCTGCAGAGTATGTAGAATGGAGCTGGGAAATGGTGCCCTAGGATGTAGTGATGATGGCCACTCCACTTTAAGGAGAAGTATTCCGATTCATGGAGAGTAGTTCCATTCCTATTTACATTCATTGAACTGTGCATATTTCTCCTTCCTTCCATTAGAAGGACTCAAGTTGGCTCAAAAAAGAAAAGGAAAGCAAATCTGGGCGCACCTATTAGCCATGGTGAATAAATAGAACCTCCTTGTTCTCCTGACCAGGATGGGCCAGACTAGCCCAATGTCATCAGAACTCAGAAGTTAAGGATGATCAACCCTGGTTAGTTTTGGAAGATCACCAAAGAAATTCAGGGCTGCATTGCAAGAGGCAGGCAATGGCATACCCACCTCTGACTGTCTCTTGCCTTGAATATCTGGAGTCACCATAAGTCAGCTGTGACTTGACAGCACTTTACACACACACACACACACAAGCCATGTTCTGGGGCAGCATATCTCAGAAAACCCATTGCCAAAGGCCAGTCATTTGGGTTCTGGGTCTTTGCATAAAGACTTCTCAGGGGCATTTGGGGGGGGGGCATAGTCAGAAAGAGGATACTGGATTATAGATTCCAGCTGGATTATAGAGTCCAGGCCATGTCCTGCTACCCCTGTGAGGTCTGAGGACAGAGCACAGGGTGGACATGGTGTCATTTTCATGTCTTGTCCAGATAAATACCTGGATGTGAAGTCAGAGCATCAGCAGACTCTCTGGAAAGACATTGGTAGTACTCTAGAGTTCCCAGAGCATCAGCTGAGGTGCCGAAATCAAATGGGTTTAGGGCTGGATGTGATGGGTGACATGTCGTGCCATGTGATTTCCAGTTGACTCTCTTTCTCCTGCTGTTCCGGACTGCAGGGTGGGTGAGAAGGCCCAGCAGCCGGGAGAATGTCATGCCTGGGCTTCTGGTCTGATCCAGCAGGGATGCTGCAACCATTAGACCCAGGCAGAGTAGCAAACTATTTTTATTGAAGAGATTTAACAACAGCCATAATTCAGTAACATGTAGGAAAATGAGCACAGTAAAGGTTGGTGAAGCGGCAAAATAAGAAACCCTAACTGGTCTGACTATACTGCACCTAGCCTTCTCTAGGTTTTTGGCCTCAAGCTTTTTAGTCTCTTCCCATACCTTCAGCAATGCTTCTCTTAGCATATTTTGTTTAAAATAATTATGTATGCTGCTTTTTTCATACCGTACAAATGTGTGCCAGCCTAATTTCAAATCATGGCCTTCTAGCTTTAACAGTCTTGGATTTTCCAATATGAACCACTCTTTCATCTATGTCAGGGCTGCTGCTTTATAGTAGAGACTAGGAATAAGGCCCGTTGTGGAAATAAATACAACGGGATCTAGAAGGAGGCTCTGGGAGAGTGCTCTGGCTTTGGGCAAACAGTGTCAATTTGCTGTGGCGACCTCAGCAGGGTATGACAGAGTGCACTGTTTTCTCCAGAGGGAGTGATCTGTGCTACCTGAAGAGCATTTGTATTTTTGAGTTATCTGTAGCCCTCACCTGGATAGTGGTAACCAATTCCAATTCCATTTCTAAAGAGAGGTAGGCTTTTAAAAAGGCTTTTAGACACAGATCCATTGCTGGCAACAAGAGATCAATAAATACACTCTTCCCAAGTGCTAAGCGCTCTGGCCAAGTTCAACCAAGCAGATACTGGACTAAGCACTTTTAGTGGCAGTGGATCAAAATCGTGTCAAGTGCAAGGTGGAACGTTTGCCTGCCCTGCTGAATCAAGTCCCATAGCTGAAGATGTATGTGTGTGTGTGTGTGTGTGCCTGCAAAGTAGTAGAAAAAATAATCCAATTCCCTTTTTGGGAAAAAAGTGCACAGCATCTGCAAAAAAACCAGCTTTATCACAGAAGCGAACTTTCAGGCATTTGTATGTAAAAAGCTTGTGCCTTCATAACGTTATGTGGAATATCTACCGTCCCTCAAAATTAGTGTGAATTTAAGTAGTACCACTTGATGGATGCTGGATGGTCAAAGTTTGTGTGGGGTTTTTTTTTGAAAAAACAAAACCAAAAGCTTATCTTTGATGCTGAATTAAGTCAGAAATCCAAGAGGTCGCTCCTTAGCTTCTTTGGTGTATTGTTTGCACCACTGTATAGACCTTCTTTCTTCTCAGGCCTGTTCAGATTATCACAG
>NW_015166537.1:46216-56785 GCF_001447785.1 Gekko japonicus
CGATGCGGGCGGGCGGAGGGCGGAGCCACCATTTCGGGGGGCCGGGAGGGTGGGCAAGTCATTTCGCCGGGCCGGGACTGTGTGGGGGGGGCGACGCGGGTGCCCAAAGGCCGGAGCCGCCACTTGCCGGTCCTGGAGTGTGTGAGGGGGAGCGAGGCGATCGCCCGAAGGCCGGTCGCCAGGCCGGGATTGCGGGCGGGGGGCAAGGCGGGCGAGCGGAGGCTGCCGCCGTCGCCCATGTTTGAGCGGGTGCTGGGGAAGGCAGCTCACCCAATCAATAGTGCCCTCGTAATCCTCTTCATCGAGCAAAATGAAAATGGCGTCCGGTGAGGTACACAGTCGCAGCAGTTGTGGTGTGGGCGGGACCCGGGCTTTGCCTTCTGATTGGTGGCGATATATGCTGAGGAGCAGTTCCATCAGCCATACACTAAGGGAGTGCATTTTAGAATTAGAACTTTGGCACCCACTACTCAAATATAATAAGGGAGAGATAAGGGAGAGATGCCAATCTGATACTGTCAAGCCTCTTCTTTCCTTTGTATCTTGTAATACTTTCAATTTTATTCTGGGTTTTTTGTCTTGCCAAATAAATTGCCATATCAGTTTATCTACTTCCTTAAAGTATTTTTGATTTTTCAAAATTGGAATTGTTTGAAATAAAAAAGGAGTCTAGGTAGCACATTCATCTTTACAATGGCTATTCTTCCCATAAAGGATAATTGTAGATGTTTCCAATTTTCCAAATCCTTTTTGATCTCAGTCAAAATTTTCATATAGTTGTCTTTTAACAAACTGCACCTATTAGTTAGAGTTATCCCTAGATATTTTGTTTTCTTCTGAACTTCAATGCCAGAGCTATCTTGTAGCTGTTGTATCTGGTATTTGGTACAGTTCTTTGTCAATATTTTTGTTTTCTTGAAATTAATTTTCAGTCTACCTTTCTTTCCATATTCTTTTAGGGAGTTCAATAGTTGAATAATAGATACTTGTGGTTCTTCTAAGATAAACACTAAATCATCTGCAAATGCTTGTGGTTTTTATTCCTCTCCTCTAATTTTCAGTCCTTTAATCTGGATGTTTTCACTTACCATATCATTCAATATTTCAAGAGTGAATATAAATAATAATGGAGATAATGGGCATCCTCGTCTAGTTCCCTTTTGAATTTCAATATTTTGTGAAAGATCTCCATTTATCATAACCTTGGCGTATTGTTTGGGATTGACTGATTTGATCTCCTTGCCGTCCAAGGGACTCTCAAGAGTCTTCTCCAGCACAGCAATTCGAAAGCATCTATTCTTCGGCGCTCAGCCTTCCTTATGGTCCAACTCTCGCAGCCATATATTACGACTGGGAATACCATTGCTTTGACTATACAAACTTTTGTTGGCAGGGTGATGTCTCTACTTTTTATTATGCTTTCTAGGTTTGCCATAACTTTCCTCCCAAGGAGCAGGCATCTTAATTTCATGGCTGCAGTCACGGTCTGCAGTGATTTGGATCCGAGAAACGTGAATTCTGTCACTGCTTCCATGACTTCCCCTTCTATATGCCAAGGAGTGATGGGGCTGGATGCCATGATGTTCGTTTTTTTGATGTTGAGTTTCAAGCCAACCTTTGCGCTCTCCTCTTTCATCATCAGCAAGAGGCTCTTTAGCTGCTCTTCACTTTCTGCCATTAGAGTGGTATCATCTGCATATCTGAGGTTGTTGATGTTTTCCCTAGCAAACTTAATTCTGGCTTCTGATTCATCCAGGCCAGCATTTCGCATTATGTACTCTGCATATAAAGCAGGGTGACAGTATACATCCTTGTCATACTCCTTTTCCTATGCTAAACCAATCAGTTGTTCCATATCCAGTTCTAACTGTCGCTTCTTGACCCTTATATAGGTTTCTCAGGAGACATGTGAGGTGGTCTGGTATTCCTATCTCTTTAAGGACTTGCCCCAGTTTGTTGTGATCCTCATGATCAAAGGTTTTGGCGTAGTAGACTTTTTTCTGGTACTCCCTTGCTTTCTCCATAAACCAGTGAATGTTGGCAATTTGATCTCTAGTTCCTCTATCTCTTCAAAAACCAGCCTGTACTTCTGGCATTCTCTATCCACGTACTGCTGAAACCTAACTTGTAGGATCTTGAGCATGACCTTGCTAGTGTGTGAAATGAGTGCAATTGTGCGATAGTTTGAACATTTCTTTGCATTGCCCTTCCTTGGGATTGGAATGTAAACTGACCTTTTCCAATCCTGTGGCCACTGTTGAGTTTCCCAAATCTGCTGGCATATTGAGTGTAGCACTTTAACAGCACCATCTTTTAGGACTTTGAATATTCGATTCTACTGGATTCAAATTTCCCACTGAATCCCCTGTTAGCTAACCACAGTGTCCAAAGGAGACCTGGCAAGTGTAGGCCCTGATAGCTACTCTACTACAGGCTTCTCTGTAGCCACTGGGCCTCCATAGAGCCTGTAGGGTGCACTACCATAGCCTTAGGACCATGAAAAGCTCATTCCTTGCCAAGGAGGGGGTTTCCATGAAATCTCAATCCAAGAAGAAAGGTCAATCAAACAAGAAGGAACAAAGGCCTTCATCCTAAATAGATAATCCACTCCAGGAAAAATGAAAATGGAAGTGTGGCCTTTGCAAGGACTTTCAATCATAAAATAAATGTCATTTTGTGGAGAGAAACTGTATAACTGTTTGGGTGCAGAAAGCTTCCTTTGGAAAAGAGCCCTTCACATCAAAGAAGTCACACAGGTGGGGAGCCATAGAAATGGTCAGAGTCCAAACCAAGCATCTCTGATGCAGGAGGCTTAATGTACTTTGTATTTGATTGTACGCTTCAGTGCACAGCAGGAAGAAGCCACTGAAATATTTGGAGTGTGGCTGGAACTTCAGGTTCTTCCTTGTGTGGATTCTAACAGGATCTCTCTCTCTCTCTCTTTATCTCTCTCCCCCTCTTTATTCCAGCAGGGCATGATCAGAGGGATGAGAATTGCACCATCTATTGCCAGATGAAGTCAGGAATGAAGATGTGAGAAGAAACATCAGGATTCAAGGCAGGCCTAAGAGGCAGAAAGTCAGCCACAGAGTAAAGAAGAGGGATAAATCCATTCCTTATCTAGGGGAGGATTTCCAAGAAGTAGTTCACATGTTGGAGGAAACATACAGGTGCTTGGAGTGTGGAATGAACTTCTCTGATCAAACTCAATATAATATCCATTTTGGAATGCACAGTGGAAAGAAGGCCCGTCAATGATTGGAGTGTGGAAAGGCCATAATTCGCAGAGCAGAGTCCCTTAGACATCTTAGAAGACGTACAGGAGGGAAACCTTATAGCTGCTCTGACTGTGGGAACAGCTTCTCAAAGAAATCAGACCTTCAACACCAAAGAATTCATTCAGGAAAGAAGCACTTTATCTTTTCGGAGAGTGGAATGATGTTCTTGGAAGGAAAAAAGGATAATATACATTTTTCAAAGCACACTATAATGAAGGCATATAAATGCTTTCGGTGTGGAAAGTACTTCAGATACAGATCACAGCTTTTTGTGCACCAAAGGTTCCACTCAGGGGAGAAAGCTTTTGAATGCTCAGAGTGTGGAAAGAAATTCAGTCATAGTTTCCTTTTTAAACAGCATCAAAGAACCCACACAGGAGGGAAACTATTTGAATACTCAGAGTATGGGAAGAGATTCAGCAAAAGTGGCCATCTTCAAAGTCATCTAAGAACTCACACATGGGAGAAGACTTTTGAACGGGGAGAGTGTGGGAAGACATTCAGTGGTAGTAGCACTATACAACAGCATCAAAGAACGCAAACAGGGGAGAAGCCTTTTGAATGGTCAGAGTGTGGGAAGAGATTCCATGACAGTAGCACTCTTCAACAGCATCAAAGAACCCAGATAGGGGAGAAATCTTTTGAATGGTCAGAGTGTGAGAAGAGATTCCATGATAGTAGCACTCTTCAACAGCATCAAAGAACCCAGATAGGGGAGAAATCTTTTGAATGGTCAGAGTGTGAGAAGAGATTCCATGACAGTAGCCCTCTTCAACAGCATGAAAAAACCCAAACAGGGGAGAAACCTTTTGAATGCTCACAGTGTGGGAATAGATTCAGCAGTAGGGGCAACCTTCTACGGCATGAAAGAACCCACACAGGGGAGAAGCCTTTTGAATGCTCAGAGTGTGGGAAAAGATTCAGTGACAGTAGCACTCTTCCAAAGCATCAAAGAACCCACACAGGGGAGAAACCTTTTGAATGCCCAGATTCTGGGAAGAGATTCAGTCAGAGTAGCACTCCTCAAAAACAACTAAGAACTCACACAGGGGAGAAGTCTTTTGGATGGTCAGAGTGCGGGAAGAGATTCTATGAAGATAGCACTCTTCCAAAGCATCAAAGAACCCACACAGGGGAGAAGCCTTTTGAATGCTCAGAGTGTGGGAAGAGATTCAGCAGCAGTGGCAATATTCAAATGCATCTAAGAACCCACACCGGGGAGAAGCCTTTTGAATGCTCAGAGTGCGGGAAGAGATTCAGTCAGAACGGCACTCTTCAACAGCATCAAAGAACCCACACAGGAGAGAAACCTTTTGAATGCTCAGATTGTGAGAAGAAATTCAGTGATTGTAGCACTCTTCAACTGCATCAAAGAACTCACACAGGGGAGAAGCCTTTTGAATGCTCAGAGTGTGGGAAGAGATTCGGACACAGTAGCACTCTGCAAAAACATCTAAGAACCCACACTGAGGAGAAACCTTTTCAATGCCCAGAGTCTGGGAAGAGATTCAGTCAGAGTAGCACTCTTCAAAAACATGTAACAACCCACACAGGGGAGAAGTCTTTTGAATGGTCAGAGTGTGGGAAGAGATTCCATGAAGGTAGCACTCTTCAACATCATCAAAAAACCCCCACAGGGGAAAAGCCTTTTGAATGCTCAGAGTGTGGGAATAGATTCAGCAGTAAGGGCAATCTTCTACGGCATCAAAGAATGCACACAGGGGAGAAACCGTTTGAATGCTTAGAGTGTGGGAAGAGATTCAGACAGAGCAGCAGTCTTCCAAAGCATCAAAGAACCCACACAGGGGAGAAGCCGTTTGAATGCTTAGAGTGTGGGAAGAGATTCAGCAACAGTCGCAGTCTTCAGATTCATCTAAGAACCCACACAGGGGAGAAGCCGTTTGAATGCTTAGAGTGTGGGAAGAGATTCAGCAACAGTCGCAGTCTTCAGATTCATCTAAGAACCCACACAGGGGAGAAGCCGTTTGAATGCTTAGAGTGTGGGAAGAGATTCAGCAACAGTCGCAGTCTTCAGATTCATCTAAGAACCCACACAGGGGAGAAGCCGTTTGAATGCTTAGAGTGTGGGAAGAGATTCAGCAACAGTCGCAGTCTTCAGATTCATCTAAGAACCCACACAGGGGAGAAGCCTTTTGAATGCCCTGAGTGTGGAAAGAGATTCAAATACAGTGGCCATCTGCAATGTCATGTAAGAACCCACACAGGGGAGAAGCCTTTTGAATGCTCAGTGTGTGGGAAGAGATTCAGCAACAGTCGCAGTCTTCAGATTCATCTAAGAACCCACACAGGGGAGAAGCCTTTCGAATGCTTAGTGTGTGGGAAGAGATTCAGTCAGAGTAGTACTCTTCAAAAACATCGAAGAATCCACACAGGGGAGAAGCCTTTTGAATGTTCAGAGTGTGGGAAGAGATTCAACAACAGTGGCAATCTTCAAAGTCATCGAAGAACCCACACAGTGGAGAAGCCTTTTGAATGCACAGATTGGGAAGAGGTTATAGTACAGTAGCAGTCTTCAGCAACATCAAAGGACCTACACAGGGGTTTTGAATGCTCTTTTTTTTGGATACCTTTTGAATGCTCAGAACATGGGAAGAGATTCAGTCCGAGTGCCCATCTTCAACAGCATCAAGGAGTCCACAGAAGGCAGAAACCATTTGAATAGAAAGACATTCAGTCAGCATTGCTATTTTCAACAGCATCGAAAACCCACACAAGGAAAAGTCATGTAACGTCTTTAGCCCAGCAAGGATTTCAAACTCAATTATTAGAGGATATGTCATAAATGTCACTGTTTCTTGCTGGGCCATGTGTGCCATAGAATGTACTGCCACGTACCACAGATGTGAATGTTAGAAAGGACATAGGCACACCCAATTAACAATATTATTTTTTACTCAGTATGCAAACATGCTTAATCATTAACAGCCTTACATTATTAATTTTATTTTACAGTCTTTGGTAACTGATTTCTCTTTCTCTGAATTATTGCATCAAAATCTGGAGTCAGTGTCTGTGCTGTAGCAACCTTGAGTGTGCTGGTTAGGTGTGTATCTGTAAGCTGTGAACGTACTTTTGATATATGAAGATTTATTCCAGAATAGAGCTGTTCACCGATGTACGTTGTCCCAAACATAGACAGAATTTTAGAAGCAAAAGCCTTAAGTAGGGGGTAATTTGGATGCCAAAACTGGTAAAATTTGCTAATGCCAACTTCAGAAGCTTATCCTTCCATACATCATCACACTGCTCCCCCATATACCTGTGATTTGTGGCATTTTTTCATTGGTAGGTGGGGAGCAGTGTGAATGTCTCGTTTTGTCGACTGTACCGACTCACTGTGTGTAATCCACCCTCGGTACACCTCCCACATTAGAGAACCTTTTCCTGTCCATCTCCCTTCCCCTGCTCCTCAGCAGAAGTAAAATACACTTTGTCAGTATACTCAATCAACAACATCTTCCTCTACAACTGTGAAAGCATTTTTACATGTGAAGCAGGGTTTCCTCCCCATTTAGAGAGGTTCCCCTTAAACATATATGTAGAATATAAACTCTCCAAGAAACTAGAACCACTGCCCTCAACACTAGCTCAATCCACCACAAAAATTGTGAACCCTCCACAGATTCATCAGCCACCTCTCCATGACCAGACCCCCCAAACCAGCCCTTTTCTCCCACCCCCTGTGAGTCATCTACACCAAGCCACTTGTCAAGATACTGGACCTGTAGATCGAGGGAATGCTGCTGATGTTGTTTACCTGGATCCCAGTAAAGCTTTTGACAGGGTTCCCCGTGATGTTCTGATTTGTAAACCAGAGGCCTGTCAGGACTGGACGCTAGGATAGTTAGACGAATAGGGATTAGGTTGGAGAACCGCACTCAAAGAGTAGTTGTCAGTGGCATTTCATCTGAATGGAGGGAGGTGTCCAGTGGGGTGCCACAGGGATTGGTTGTGGGCCCGGTACTTTTCAATATTTTTATAAATGATCTGGGTCAGGGTGTGGAGGTGTGGATGACATCAAATGACACCAAATGAGGAGGAGCAGTGAACACACCAGAAGACAGAAATAGAATTCAACGAGATCTGAACACACTGGAAAAGTGGGTGGATGTGAACAAGATGCAGTTTAACAAAGGATAATGCTGAGTTCTACATCTGGGTAATAAAGATGAGGAACACATATGGGGGGGTGCACTTCTGGGGAGCAGTGTGTGTGAACAAGATCTTGGGGTGTGGGTGGACTGTAGGTTAAATATGAGCAGCCAGTGTGATGCAGTGACAAAAAAGGCTAATGCGATCTTGGGGCGTATCAGCAGAGGGATAACATCTAATTTGCAAGATGTCATAGTCCCGCTGTACACTGCGTTGGTCAGGATGCACCTGGAGTATTTTGTGCAGTTATGGAGTCCTCATTTCAAAATGGATGTGGACAGAATGGAACGGTTGTAGGGGAGAGCGACGAGGATGATCGGAGGCCTGGAGACCCAAGTCCTATGAGGAAAGGCTGAGGGACTTGGGAATTTTTAAAATACATTTTTATTAAGTTTTTAGGATACAGAAGGATGAGGAGGGGGGAAGGGGCGGGGGAAAGAACAAAAGTAATAATTTTCTGCATGTAACTTTACTTGTAATGTCATGTTATACAAAGATAAACTGCGAGGTTTAAAAGTTCATAAAAGCTTCTTAATATTATATTAGGAAGTTCACATCTTTATATTTCTCTCTTATCCAATTATAAAATCGAGTCCATAGTCCAACAAAGTCTTTCATTTGCCCTTTTAATATCCCATAATCTTCAGTATTAGATGATATTCAGAAGGTATTGATGAAAGTTTCCAGTAAGATGCAAATAAAATTCTAGCTGCAGTTACTACATGAATTATAAAATATCTTTGATTTCTGTCAAAGTTCTCTGGTATACAATTCAATAAAAACAATTATGGTTGAAACGGTACTGAAATCTGCAAAACTGTCTGTATAAAAGTATGTACCATAACCCAAAACTTATGCACTATATTACATGTCCACCACATGTAATACATGGAATTCACTGCCACAGGAGGTGGTGGCGGCTACAAGAATGGACAGCTTCAAGAGGGAATTAGACAAGCGTATGGAGCAGAGGTCCATCAGTGGCTATTAGCCACAAGGTATAGATAGGAACTCTCAGACTGGGGCAAGTGATGCTCTGTATTCTTGGTGCCTTGGGGGGGGGGGCAACAGTGGGAGGGCTTCTAGTGTCCTGGCCCCACTGCTGGACCTCCTGATGTCTCCTGGTATTTTTGGCCACTGTGGGACAGAGTATTGGACTGGATGGGCCTTTGGCCTGATCCAACATTGGCTTTTCTTATGTTCTTATGAAGGGTTGTCACTTGGAGGAGGGCAGGGAGCCGTTCCTGTTGGCAGCAGAGGATAGGATTCACAATCATGGGTTTAAATTAAGGGTAGGAAAGTACTGGTTGGATACGAGGGAAAACGTTTTGACCGAGTTGTGCAACAGTGGAATCAGCTACCTAGGGAGGTGGTGAGCTCCCCCTCACTGGCAGTCTTCAAGCAGCGGCTGGACAAACCCTTGTCAGGGATACTCTAGGCTGATCCTGCATTCAGGAGGGGGTTGGACTAGATGGCCTGTATGGCCCCTTCCAACTCTGATTCTATGATTCTAATTTCTTGTTCTGTCATTAAAATCAATTCAGGCAACATACTACTCTATAGACCTGCCATGGGGGAGAGACCAAATGGAAATCAACTGGCTGATGGTATTGAAGAGTTGGCAAATTGACCTTGTGACCTTAGAATAACAATTCAGGTACAGAGAGAACCCTTTTTTTACCAAGACAGGACTTGGCACCAAGGCATTTCACAGTCCTTCAATTGTTGCTGTGATTCACATGACATGAAGGGGTGGGTTAAATTGCTGATTTCCCCTCTATCCCTTCATAAAGTAGGCCTCCTCCTGAGCCATGTGTTGTTAACAGGTTCAGGTCAACATAACTTCAGTGGTCTGGTTTTGGATTGGGCTAAGGGCCCCAGCCCACTCAGATCTCAGGCATTGAAAACTTTAGTTTTACTGCTCTTTGTAGCTACGGTAGACACAAGCTACCATGAGAAGATGAACTAACCTCGAATGGACCAGGCTTCTGCCTGGCCGCCTGATCTCTAGACAGACATGAATTGCTGCCTGCCTTCAACCCAGAAGGGTAACATCTGGTAATTGACCTAATGTGTAGCTAGTCATGTTAACTGTAGTTCTTTTTAGTTTTAGTTCTCACTGCTGTGTTCTTTTGAAATATTCTTGCACACTTTAATAAATATCCTTTGATTATATTTGGGTGTTCCATGTTTCAAGTGCTTCAATCCTATTCCAGTACCTTAGCCCTTAAGTGACCACGTACCTGGTTAATTGTTTATGGGAACTCATTCTGCAAGGGGCCTACCTTGCAGGGTTGACTTCCTTGATTAACCCCAGTAAGGTTAGAAGTTTGTCCCTTTGCTTCTGACTGTTTGGGTAGCCCAAGGGGCTGGTGGCAGATACTGAACTGGTCAGTGGGTGGACTGACACCCCAGGGTCTGGTTTTTTATTATTATTATTTCTGCTCTGCCAACACAACCACTTAGGGATGACTTCTCTGAAATGAGGAGACATGTGAAGAGGAAACTGAAAGGAAAAGCAAAAGGGGTCAAAATCATTGGGGAAGCTTAGCGACTATTTAAAACTGCAATCCTAGAAGCTCAGAAAATATGTACTGCAGGTTAGGAAACGCATAAATAGGTATAGAAAAAGGCCTGCATGGTTAACAAAGTAATGGAAGCTGTAAAGGGTAATAAGGGCTGCGGTCACACGGAACAGAAGCCACACAAGTGAGACGGAAAACAGGCGGAGTTTCCGGGCGCGATCTCACCAGCACATCTGGGAAGCGTAGCACTCCCGTGGCACAACCGAGGCTTCCAGCCGAAACTGCGTGGCAAAAAACTAGTACCTCGGAGGTACTAGTTTCCGGAAACTGCGGGGCAAGGGCGGGCGTCTGATCGCGTTTCCGGTGGCATCCGGCGCCCGCCCATCTTCCCTTGCAAATAAGGTGGGGTTTTTTGTCCACGTCTCTGTGGATGCGCACACGCACCCAATGGAGCATGCGCATTCGTCGTGTACACACACACACAAAAAACAGTTCGCCGCGGCGCGCGCTTCTTCGTTGCGTGCCAGCTTGTCCTGTGATCAGCACCTCTCCCTTGCCATGGAACCTCCACGGTACCTCCACAGGACCTCCAC
>NW_015166537.1:57308-59656 GCF_001447785.1 Gekko japonicus
ATGTCACTCCTATCTTTAAAAAGGGTTCCAGAGGCAATCTGGAAAATTACAGGCCAGTCAGTCTGATGTTGATACAAGGTAAGTTGGTGGAAACTTAAAGTTCTGAAAGAACTCAAATGTGAACTTGTGGAACTCCTGACAATACCAGGTAAGTTGGTGGAAACTGTTATTAAAGACAGAATTAGTAGGCACACTGATGAACAAAAACTATTGAGGCAGACTCAGCATGGGTTCTGTAAAGGAAGATCTTGTCTCACTAACCTGTTAGCATTCTTTGAGGGTGAACAAACATGTGGACAAAGGGGACCCAATAGATGTTGTTTACCTTGACTTCCAAAAAGCTTTTGATAAAGTTCCTCATCAAAGGCTCCTAAGTAAGCTCAATAGTCACGGGATAAAAGGACAAGTCCTCTTGTGGATCAAAAACTGGCTAACTAATAGTAAACAGAGAGTGAGTATAAATGGGAAATTTTCTCAGCGGAGGGTGGTAAGCAGTGGGGTACCACAGGGATCTGGGTCAGATTCTTTTTAACTTGTTCATTAATTATTTGGAGTTGGGAGTAAGCAGTGAAGTGGCTAAATTTGTGAATGACACAAAATTGTTTAGGTTGGTGAAAAACACGGAGGAGTGCTCCAAAGGGATCTGTCGAGGATGGGCTGCAGTGAGTGCGGAAGGCGCCCGAGCCGTACAAACCATGTCAATTGCCGCTCTCCTGCGGCGGTCTCGACGCCACCACCAGCAGCAGCAGCCTCGAATTCTCTCCAGCCTTCCCCCTGCGCTTGGCACGCCCCCTCCACTCCACCGCCTGCCATCTCTGGCAAGCCGCCCTTTTAAGAGGGTCCAGCGCTTGATCACAATCAAACGCCCCAGAGCGAGGCCCGTCCAGAAGCAGTGGCAGCGGCAACAGTAGTAGAGGCTCCACACACACACCCACAACGCCACCCCACCCGTACTCTAGTGGCCGTTGGACAAGGCTAAGCCAGCAGGGGAGGGGCATGAAAAGACAGCCCCTGCCTGGCAGATGGCGCAAGCTTCCGTTTGGCACTCCACTGCAGTGAGCGCGGAGGGCGCCGGAGCAGCGGGCGAGGCAGTGGTGGCCATGGCTGCTGAGGAGGGCTCGGGCACGCTTGGGCGCTGCGGGGAGGACGCCCCCCACCCCCTCGACCATCCCCGCTGCTTCTTCCGCCGCCCCCACCACAACCCCCAGCTGGCTCAGAGGGCGGCGGTGGCGAATCAGTGATGGGCACAGCAGCCAGGGGACCAAAGCCGCGAGATGAGTAGCAGCAGCTTTGAGCAGGGATGGTTGGGGCTTTTGGTGGGAGGGCGGGGGGGAGGGCGGCAGGGCAGTTGGCACCCTGTTCGAAGCTCCGCCCTAGGCCAGAAACTAGCTAGCCTAGTGATAGAGCCGGGCCTGGCTGGGGATTATTTGGAAGGGAATTGAAAACAAATCAGATGGTACCATAATGACCCTGTATAAATCAATGGTGCCACCTCATTTGGAGTACTGTGTACAGTTCTGGTCACCACACCTCAGAAAGGATATTATAGCATTGGGAAATGTGCAGAAATGAGCAACTAGAATGATAAAAAGGTTGGAACACTTTCCCTATGAAGAAAGGTTAAAACGCTTGGGGCTCTTTAGCTTGGAGAAACAACGACTGAGGGGTGACATGACAGAGGTTTACAAGATTATGCATGGGATAGACTAGGCAGAGAAAGAAGTACTTTTCTCCCTTTCTCACAATACAAGAATGCGTGGGCACTCAATGAAATTGCTGAGCAGTCGGGTTAGAACGGATAAAACGAAGTACTTCTTCACCCAAAGGGTGATTAACACATGGAATGCACTGCCACAGGAGGTGGTGGTGGCTACAAACATGGATGGCTTCAAGAGGGAATTGGATAAACATATGGAAAAGTGATCCATCAGTGGCTATTAGCCACAAGGTATAGATAGGAGCTCTCGGTCTGGGGCAAGTGATGCTCTGTATTCTTGGTGCTTGGGGCATTTTGTTTTCTTACTGCTAGTTACATCACAAATCCAAATTCGTGATGACAGTTCCTTTTAAAAAATTAAGACTTGCAATTGGTATGAAACTTTCTCGTTCCCATTTTCTTTCCTTCATTAAGAGCCTATAAACCCTCCATAGGAAGAAATCCTTACTAATACTAAGGAGTCTCAGAGCGGCTTACAAACTCCTTTCCCTCCCCCTCCCCACAACAGACACCCTGTGAGGTAGGTGGGGCTGAGAGAGCTCTTGACAGAAACGGCTCTTTTTCAAGAACAGCTCTGACAGGACTGTGGCTTGCCCAAGGTCATCCAGCAGCTGCGAGTGGAGGCTTGGGG
>NW_015166537.1:59724-79928 GCF_001447785.1 Gekko japonicus
AGATTGAGGACAATAATGTATTGGCATTTCCATGTTGTTTTAATCCAGAATTTCTTTTTTCAACAGGTCAGGACATCAAGTCACTGAAGTGCTTACGAACTTCCTCGAGTTTCAATGTTCGCTTCGAGGCAGTCTTTATCAAAATTCCTATTTTAAAATAAACACAGTGCATATAATGTTTCCTACATTACTCTGGATTAAAACAACATGGAAATGCCAATACATTATTGTCCTCATTCTGTGAATGTTTGAACTGTTGCAGCAATTTTTTGTAAATTGAGGACTTGATACACTACACTAACCTAACACTACACCACCTAACAACGTCTAACAGCCACCCCCCATGTTTTCCAGTCCTTATGCGAGGTGGAGGAGAAAGGAACCGGGGAAATGAGAGTAAGGAACCGGGAAGCGGCTTCTCTCAGCCTCCTTTTTCTGAAGACGACTGAAACAGCCCCTGGGGTCCCCGGGGAGCGCAGCCCTGTGCAGAGTGACTCCAGAGGAGCCCCACTGAGCTGTGTTATAGGGCCAGCTGGAAGCCCAGTCCCCGCCGGGTCTTCACAGGAAAGAAGCTTTTTTTCCCCCCTGGGTCGGCGGTGTTGAAAGGGTTAAAACAGCCGAGCTGTTTGCTAGTGAGGCCGAGCAAGGGAGGGCTTCCGGACGTGCGAAAGCAAGCGGGGGAAAGGCTTGCAGCCGGAGTCTGGGAAGGTTTACTCTCAAGTAGGTCCATTCAGTCTCGGAAGACAGAAATTCGGCTCTGGCCTTTGGGGGAGGGTGTGTGTGTGTGTGTTTAAATCCGTTTCAAAGGTGGTTGCCTTATGCAGGGGTTTCCCTGTGTTAGCCCGGTCCTGGGGCGCCTGCCTTGTGGGGAGGTGGTGGATCTGCCCGGCCAGCCGCATCCTTCCATTCTGCCCTGCTTGACCGGGTGGACAGAGTTTATCAGGGATATAGATTGTTAATCGTTTTGTGTGTCTTAAGTGGTGGGTTGTTTGTTTTTTGGTAGCTTTATCGGTTGTATGTTATTCTTTGCAAGTCACCTCGAGTCCCATTCCGGGGAGAGGGACCAGAATATAAATCTGATTGAATAAATAGCCACCAGGGTGTCCCTCGCAGGGGCTGAAGGGCAGGATCTGAATTTTGTAAATCCAAATAAATTCAGAACCGTGGAGGGCGGAGGGAGGCCCAGGGGTGATCACATGTGTGGAATCATTCATGCTGATTGACTACCCCAAATACAACACATTTGGGCGGGGTGGGGTGGGGTATTTTATTCATGTGCATTAATTATAGAGCAGAGCTTGAGTCCCGGGCACCTCTAAGACAGACAAAGTCTTATGCAAGGTATACGCTTTCACCTGCAAGCACGCTTCTTCAGAATAGTGCAGATTTTTGCATTTTGTAAGAAGTCTGTGGAGCTGTGGTGGCTCAAGTGGTTAAGACGCTGTGGAACTGCAGGCTGCGGAAGGCCGGTAGTTCAGCAGTTCGAGACCCGGGTGCCACGTGATGGAGTGAGCTCCCATCTCTAGTTCCAGCTCCTGCCAACCTAGCAGTTCGAAAGCAAGAAATTGCAAGTATATAAATAGGTACCACTTCGGTGGGAAGGTAACAGCATTCTGTGCGCCTTGGTGTTTAGTCATGCCGGCCACATGACCATGGAAACGTCTTCGGACAGCGCTGGCTCTTCGGTTTTGAAACGGAGATGAGCACTGCAACCCTAGACTGGCTTTCGAGCAAGGGAACCTTTACCTTTAAGAAGTCTGTATCTGTGGAAGTTTCTTCCCTAAAGTTGGCGGAGTTCCATTCCCTGTGGCTTAATGTGGTGCCTTTCATGAAGATAGATTCAAGCTGGTAGCCATGTTGGTCTGAAGCAGCAGAATAAAGTTTGAGTCCAGTAGCACCTTTAAGACCAACAAAGTTGTATTCAAGGTATAATAAGCGTTCGTGTGCAAGCACGAACTCAGAGAAGGGCAGCTGACAAACTGAAATTATAAATAATAAAACCAGTCAGTTTTCTCAGAACTTTCTCAGCCCCGCCTTTCTTACGGGGTGTCTGTTGTGGGGAGAGGAAGGGAAGGCGATTGTAAGCCACACTGAGATGCCTTTGGGCAGTGAGAGAGTAGGGTATACACCAACTCTTCTTCACTTGCAGGGACCATAACAAAAAGGACACATGTACAGGCTGGCCAGTGGAAGGCTCCAGAACAGCAGTAATATGCCTGCTCTAATTAGCTCCTGATTAGAATCCAGACCTGATGTCTTGCACCACCTGGAGTTTCGGAATGGGTTTTGGGGGGAGACTGATGTACACTGCATTGAACTAGTCTACTCTTGGTGTCACTGCGTGGCATGGTTCCTGGTGGCCAGATGAGGTCTATCAGGGAAAGGGGCTATTTTTTGAGCTAGGCTGAGTTGGGAGAAAGACTTTTTTGCAGCTGCATTAACTTGCTTCTCCAGAAATAATGTTGGGTCCAGTATAACATCAACGCTCTTAACTGAGTCAGCAAGGGGTAGCTCAACCCCATCAAAAGCGGGGAGCATAATGTCCTTCAAGACTTCTGCCTCCTCAAACAACATTACGCTTGTCGTTCCAGGATCTACTTTCAATTTATTCACACCATTTAATCCCAGCAGCCAGGAAGCTGTTGAGGAGCTCTACCGCATCACTGCCTTCTCCTGCTCCTCTTCACCCAGCAGCCCCTGTGCCCTGACCTGGAGCGGCCTGACGCCCCTCTGCCCCTTCCCCTCTGATATTGCCCAGCCCTTCCGGCCTGTTACGAAGGTTGAGCCCATACCAGTCGCTTTCTCCTGGGCTCCAGTTTACTTTGTGATGTACCGACTAGACAGACTGTTCCTTAGAAATTGGAAGACAAGCTCATAACATCCACAACAAATTTTTAAAAAGTTAGAAAGTGGTGGGTTTTTTGCCTGAAGGACTAAACAGGTTTATCTTTAAAAGCTTTATACGTAATATACCACAGTGACATTAATCCTGATCTGCAAACCACAACAAGGATGCTCCCTCTGATCCACCAAGGTAAACCTTAGGTGTCTTTTCACCTGGGTCAGTGATGTAACTCAGTTCTCTTTTGTTTTCTTTGATACCTTTCCCTTTTCACAGCCCGGTGAATAAGAGTGTCTTTCCAGAGTCGGAGGCAACCCAAGAGAAAGGAGGAAAAGATGGAAGAGAAGGACCCAGAAGGCCAGCCATCCAGGAAAGGTCCCCATCCCGTCCAAGCAGGGAGTGGTGCTGAATTTTGGGAAAGAGCTGTGCCAGAGATTTTGGTTCAGGACACTATGACTGCAGATGTACGCAGCCAACTCTTCCGGCAGTTCCGTTACCATGAGGTTGATGGGCCCCGAGAGGTTTGCAGCCAGCTCCATGGACTTTGTAAGCACTGGCTGGAGCCAGAGAGACGCACCAAGAAGCAGATCCTGGACCTGGTGGTCCTGGAGCAGTTCCTGGCCATCCTGCCCCAGGAAGTGCAGTCTTGGGTCAGAGGATGCGGGCCGGAGACCAGTTCCCAGGCAGTGGCCCTGGCCGAAGGGTTCCTCCTGAGTCAGGCAGAGGAGGAGAGGCAGGCTCAGCAGGTATGGAGTTTTCAGTCACTCCGTTCAAGCAGTGACCTTATCCTAAGGCTTCCTGCCAGGCATTTCTCTGTGTGTGTGTGAACTGCCATCAAGGTGCTTCCGAACGTCCTCTCATGAACAGCCTTGCTCAGGTCTTGCAGACTGAGGGCTGTGGCTTCCTCGATTGAGTCAATCCATCGCATGTTTTGTCTTCATTTTTTGTTGCTGCCTTCGACTTTTCTTGAAATGAAATAGAAATTTATTTGTATTTAGCCATAGGCCATCACAAACCAAGGATAACAACAGAGAGGGATGCTACAAATATGAATATTGGAATGAAATGGCATAAAATGTAAGATATAATAAAACCATAAAAGCAAAATAAAATAAACCAAAGATATATGCAATTAATTTCCGCTAAGATCAATATCAATTAATTCCCATAAGAACAGCATTGGCCCACATTTTCTTTGCAGCCAAGGCGTATAATGCCGTTCTATAAGATACGTTGGCATCGGAATCAGCTAACAAGAATACAATCTTCTCAGAGTCTGAGTAGAAACGTAAGTCCAATCAAGTCCCAGAGAAGAATTTTAATCTAGGCTGGGCAAAAATCAAGCATTCAATTAACTATCTGTCTTTCTCTCTCTGTGTGTGTGAACTGCCATCAAGTTGCTTCCAAACATCCTCTCGTGAACAGCCTTGCTCAGCCCAATGGTTGAAGGATTGAGAAGTTCATCAGGAATAGAGTATATTGATAATAGATTATTAAGAAAACAAGAACTCCATCGCGTGTTTTGTCTTCCTCTTTTCCTGCTGCCTTCGACTTTTCTTGAAATGAATCAGAAATTTATTTGTATTTAGCCATAGGCCATCACAAACCAAGGATAACAACAGAGAGGGATGCTATAAATATGAATACTGGGATGAAATGGCGTAAAATGTAAGATATCATAAAACCATAAAAGCAGAATAAAATAAACCAAAGATATAGGCAATTAATTTCCGCTAAGATCAATATCAATTAATTCCCATAAGAACAGCGTTGGCCCACATTTTCTTTGCAGCCAAGGTATATAATGCCATTCTATAAGATACGTTGGCATCGGAATCAGCTAACAAGAATACAATCTTCTCAGAGTCTGAGTAGAAACGTAAGTCCAATCAAGTCCCAGGCTGGGCATACATCGAGCATTCAAGAATATACTGGGGAAGATCGTCGATAACAGAAGAGCCACAAATGCAAAAGCGCTGTTCCATAGGCGTTCTACTGTAGCAGCCGGCTAATACAGCCGTTGGCATAGATTCAAAACGCAAGGATGCGAAGGCTGCTCTGAGGCTATGATTATCTATACTAAGTAGGAGGACCTAACATGGTCGTTCTTAAATGACTTGAACCAGGGAGCAGACTGTGATTTTAAGATTAACTATCTGTCTGACAAAGCATCACACCTAAGTGATATTAGAGCCATATCATCTGCGTATAATAAAATTAAGATTTTATGCTCTCCAACAGTAGGTGTAAAGAATTGCGGGCCCAATAGCCTGTCAACAATTTACCAATGGTTGAAGGACTGAGAAGTTCATCAGGAATGGAGTATATTGAGAATAGATTAATAAGAGAACAAGAACACTCCAAGTCTTTGGATAACATTGAATGAAATGCCAGTTGACTGAATGAGTCAGAACTGACAGCTCTGTTCCCTCCCCCCAAGATTTTAGAACAGCAAGGTGCACCCGTGCCCTTAAGGAGGGTAGCCGAGTTTCTTTTCTCATCAGGGTGACTGGCGTTCCCTTAGGAAGAGCCAGGATCCACCTTAAAAAATGATTTTGAATTGTTTCTATACTAGTAAGGCTATCCTCTTTCCATCCCCAAACCTCAGCACCGTTTATTTTTAAATAATTTTAAAATGGGGTCAATAAGAAAGCCACCCTTCGTATAGTAAAACCTCAAAATAGACCGCACAATTCTTGTCGCAGATGCTTTTACTGTGGCAATTTGAACATTTCACTTCAACTGTAATTTCTAGATACTTAAAGGAACAACACTGATTTATTGAGTTGCCAAGGAGGATATTTGAGCCCTTTTCCTAAAGACCATCACTTTGGTTTTTTCAGAGTTAATGTTAAGGGCCTCTTCCTTACAATATAATCCTAGTTAAGAACATAAGACCATAAGAACATAAGAGATGCCAATGTTGGATCAGGCCAAAGGCCCATCCAGTCCAACACTCTGTATCACACAGTGGCCAGAAATATCAGTGCCATCAGGAGGTGCCAGGACATTAGAAGCCATCCCACTGTTGACCCCCCCAAGCACCAAGATGACAGAGCATCACTTGCCCCAGAGTCCCTATCTATATCTTGTGGCTAATAGCCACTGATGGACCTCTGCTCCATATTCTTATCGAATTCCCTTTTGAAGCCGTCCATGCTTGTAGCCGCCACCACTTCCTGTGGCAGTGAATTCCAAGTGTTAATCACTCTTTGGGTGAAGAAGTACTTCCTTTTATCCGTTCTAACCCGACCGCTCAGCAATTTCATGGAGTGCCCACGGGTTCTTGTATTGTGAGAAAGGGAGAAAAGTACCTCTTTCTCTACCTGCTCTTTCCCATGCATAATCTTATAAACCTCAATCATGTCACCCCTCAGTCATCGTTTCTCCAAGCTAAAGAGCCCTAAGCGCCTTAACCTTTCCTCATAGGGAAAGTGTTCCAACCCTTTTATCATTCGAGTTGCCCTTTTCTGCACTTTTTCCAAAGCTATAATATCCTTTTTAAGGTGTGGTGACCAGAATTGCACACAGTATTCCAGATGAGGTCGCACCATTGATTTATATAGCGGCATTATGATATTGGCTGATCTGTTTACAATACCCTTCCTAATAATCCCCAGCATAGCATTGGCCTTCTTTATTGCAGTCACACACTGTCTCGACATTTTCAGTGAGTTATCTACTACAACTCCAAGATCTCTCTCTTGATCAGTCTCTGCCAGTTCAGACCCCATCAACGTGTATTTATATTTAGGATTTTTGGCTCCAATGTGCATCACCTTGCACTTGGCCACATTGAACCCCATTTGCCATGTTGACGCCCACTCGCCCAACTCCATTTTTTGGAATTGGAATGTAAAGTGAGTGTTTCCAGTCCGTGGACAATTGTTTTGTTTTCCATCTTTGTTAGCATATTCTTGTTAAGATTTTGATGGACTCCTTTTTCTGTGGCATGGAATATCTCTATTGATATCCCATCTGCTCCTGGTGATTTGTTTCTCCCAATTGTTCTCAGTGCAGCTTTACTTTCTAAAACTCTTCCTGGTTCTTCAAAAGATTCTTCTTGAAAGGAATCTGTCCTCCTTTCATCTCTTTTTTTTATAATTCTTCCTTGTATTGTTCCCATCTTGTCCTTGATATTTCTACCTCTAGATCATTCACTAGGATGGGAAGAAAACCCAACCCTGGTTCTGGCCCCTGTGGTTAAAGCTGCTCTGGTGGTGGAGGAGTCAGGGATGAGGAGTCTGGGAGTGGGTCAGGATCCATCTCTTCAGCTTGTTCCATTCCTCCTCTTACCCCTCTCCCTTCTGTTGTTTCAGATATGGGGAGGATCCCTGAAGGCGGAAGCAAAGTTCTCTGAGGCAGAAGGAGCTCCGTCAGAGGAAGGTCAGAGGGCGCAGGCCCAGGAACATGCCCAAGATGCCCTGTCAAGTGGTAAGGGTGCCTCTTGCCCTGATGGGATCGGGGCACATAGTGAAGTTGTTGAGCAGAAGGTTCAGGGCAGGAGAAAAGGGAGATAGTTCTGCAGACTACGTAGAATAGAGTTCTGGGAAATAGTGCCCTAGGATGTTGTGATGGCCACTCCACTTTAAGGAGAAGTATACCGATTCATGGAGAGCAATTCCATTCTTATTTATATTAATTGAGATACGTATGTCTCACCTTCCTTCCATTAAAAGGACTCAAGGTGGCTCAAAAAAGGAAAGGAAAGCAAATCTGGGTGCAGCTATTAGCCATGGTGAATAAATGGAACCTCCACGTTCTCCTGACCAGGATGTCCCAGACTAGCCCAGTGTCATCAGAGCTAAGAATGGTCAGCCCTGGTTAGTTTTTGGACTGGAAGATCACCAAAGAAATTCAGGGTTGCTATGCAAGAGGCAGGCAATGGCATACCGCCTCTGAATGTCTGTTCCCCTGAATAAGTGGAGGCACCGTGAGTCATCTGTGACTTCACAGCACTTTACACACACACACACACACACACACACACCATGTTCTGGGGCAGCCTATCTCAGGAAACCCGTTGCCAGGGGCCAGTCCTTTCGGTTCTCGGTCTCTGCATAAAGACTTTTCAGGGGCATCGGGGGGGGGGTGGATAGGACTAGGGACGCCAGGCCACGTGACTAGGGATGCCAGGCCACGTCCTGCCACCCCTGTGAGGTCTGAGGACAGAGCACAGGGTGGACATGGTGTCATTTTCATGTCTTGTCCAGATAAATACCTGGATGTGAAGCCAGAGCATCAGCAGACGCTCTGGAAACATATTGGTAGTACCCTGTAGTTCCCAGAGCATCAGCTGATACACTAAAACCACATGGGTTTAGGGCTGGATGTGATGGGTGAAGTGTCGTGCCACGTGATTTCCGGTCGCCTCTTTTTCTCCTTCCCTTCCGGACTCCAGGATGGGTAAGAAGGCCCAGCAGGCGGGAGAAGGTCATGCCTGGGCTTTTGGTCTGATCTGGCAGGGATGCTGCAACCGTTAGAGCTCCAGGACACATTCCAAGTCTCACAGGAATCTGAAATGTGTTGGCAGCATTTATAACCTCTTGAGGTCCATGGGAATGGGGATGCGTGAGCAGTATTGAGACAAACAAACAAAATAGGAATTTGAGGCTAAAAATCCTCCTTCCAATTTTGTCTCCCTTGCAGGCAGTGAAGAGATGTTATCGAGCTATTTTCTTTGCAGAGAAGTGGAAATGGCTGTTCAACCTCTGGTCCAGGTAGGGAGTGATGAACGGGGGATAGCCAGGGCCCTCACTCCTTTCTCAGGGATGCTTTTGCTCCTGCTTTCTGACGCAGGGAGGCTCTGAATGGCACTGCTTTTACACATACCAAACTCTACATCCTGCACCCTCACCAAATACCCCCATCGAGAGTGTAGTCTCTGCCTGGCATGATTTCTTTTTTTCTTTTTTTAAATCCCCGGAGGGATATTTTTTATTTTGCAAATACTACAAAAAACTACAAAGAAATATTAGGGAAGGGACTACAACTACGGATAAAGGAAAGCAAACCATACTAAACTAAAACCCCAAGAGGAGGAGATCATTTCACTGTTAGTAAAATTGTTAGTACTTTAAGTGTTAATATCACAATATACTTGTAGAGTTCTTGCTTATAACAGTTCACTTTTTATATGTGATTTTATTAGTTGTTATGAGAGAAATCTGGCATGATTTCTGACGAGGGAATCTGCTTTTTCTTTCAGTCTCCATTTTCCTTTGAGGAGGTGGCCGTGCATTTCACTGTGGCGGAGTGGGCCCTGCTGGATCTGAGCCAGAAAGCTCTCTACAGGGAAGTCATGTGGGAGATCTATGGTAGCCTGGCTTTTCTGGGTAAGGATTTTTCATAAGTGTCAAAGGTGGGAATTGCTGCCATTGGGATGATGCAGGAATCAAAATATTGAACAGCAATATATGTTTGTGAGGCCTGCCCTTCTACTTGGCCGCCACTGGGTGCCTTGAGAAGTTGGGGTGGCCGTGAAAGTGTTGTCCAGCATGGCCACGTAAAGCAATACAATCCCCCCCACTGATGCATGGGCAACTGAGGCCAGTGTTGTGGCCATCGCCCGGACCAGAGAGGGTGTCTTGGCCGTAGGCCGAGGTGTGGCTGAGAGGCCCTCAGAAGGACTTTGGAGGGAGCCAGATCCCCATTTCTCAGTTGTCCACCTTCAGAAGATCGCCTTCCCTAGATGGGATGATGGCCATCCACTCTGACTGTAGTCCAGAAAAGATCCATTTCGCCTTAGACTGGTTACAGTTGAGGGCTTTGATCCTGACCACGGGGCCATCCTTCCATAAGAAATTTTACTCTTCCTTGGATTTCTTTCCTTCCACATATAAGAATGGTTGCGCACTCTCTCTCTCTCTCTGTCTCTTCCAAAGAAGCCAGGAATGTAAGAGGCCCTACGGCGGAGACTGACAAAGGCCTTGCATCTGAAGAATGGCTGCAGAATTTCTCCGGAAGATCGCAAGAGACTATTTCCTTCCCAAATGAACCGGATGCAAGTGAGTGTCTATTACAGTTATGGGAATGGGAAGGCATACCCAGGGGACCTTTCCTCTTCCCTTCTTAGGAACTCTGGGTTTGGTAGCCTTATCAAGCCTGCTGGGTAAGGAGGGAGAGAGGCCTTCTGGGGCTGGGAATCGTTTGTGGCTCTTGAGTGGCTGCACTGTCCTTAAATAGGGGGCGTTACCTAAGAACAGCCCTGCTAGACGAGGTCCATGGGAAGGCTGTCTTCCCATGGACGCCTTCAGGCCTTGCTATTAGGTGGAAAGGTGTTTGAGTGCTTTCTTTGGAGCTGTTCTACCTTGCAGGAGGTGGACTGCAGCAGGTAGTCCCACCAGGTAACACAGCAACCCACAGGGAACTGGCTTAAACCAAACCACACAGCACCATCTGTTGTGGTGAGGGGGATCAGTCCTCACCCCAAGAGGGTAGAGCAGTGTGCTGTTAAAGAGATTCCCACTGATTCTGTCAGCTAAGTGAACGCAGAGACAAGTTCTCAGTTGAAGCACAGTTGGTTGGGCCACGAGAGGATAGAGAAAGCCCTGCAGCAACCTCCCATCTCCCCAAGAGGCAATTGACCAACTCCTTCCCAAAGGCTAAGTCCCCTCCACCCCCTTGAGGCAGGAAAGCACCTGCCACAGAAAGACAGAGAAAGAAAAGCCAGGTATACCTGTCTAATCAGCGTGGTCAGATTTCTCCAAGGACCACAGATGCAGGAGGGAAGCCACACAGGTAAGAGGAAAAGCCCTGTTGCAGGCAGCGGGTAGAAAAGCTCTCTTATGGCTGCCACCACTCTGGCATGGGTCTCCTCAGGAGGGCCCATAGCACCCACCCTTTATCTGCAGGACCGCCTCCTCTGCGAGAGCATTGCGCTCTTCACAGAACAACGTACTGGAGGTCCCTGGCCCTAGAGAGATCCGGCTGTCTCTGGTGGAACCATCTGCCAAATAACATCAGGGCCCTGCGGGATCTTATGCAATTCTGTAGGGCTTGCAAGGCAGAGATGTTCCGCTAGGCATTTGATTGAGGATAGGAACCTTTTTCATCTTGGCCGGCACCCTACCAGGATCCTTCACTCCTTATGGAGCTTACTCCCTCCCCTGTGCTTGCGAAGCACCCACGGACCAGATATGGCAGAGAAATATAAAACATTTTTACCCACTTGCCTCAATCCTGGATAAATTGCTGGATACGGTTTTTATGGTCTTAAAATGTGTACATCGCCAAGAACCCCACAATCGTAGGGATTAAGTGATTAATAGAAATAATAATAATAATAATAATAATAAGAAGAAGAAGAAGAAGAAGAAGAAGAAGAAGACCACTTTTCCGGGAGTTGTCCCCTTATAAGTGACCGCATGAGGACCCAGGCAGAGTAATAAACTATTTTTATTGAACAGATTTAACTACTGCTGTAATTCAATAACATGTAGAAGAAGAAGAAGAAGAAGAAGAGATTGGATTTATACCCCGCCTTTCACTACCCAAAGGTGTCTCAGAGCGGCTTACAATCTCCTTTCCCTTCCCCTCCCCACAACAGACACCTTGTGAGGTAGGTGGGGCTGAGAGAGCTCTTTCCAGAACTGTCATTGAGAGAACAGCTCGTGTCAGAACTATGGCTTGCCCAAGGTCATCTAGCCAGGTGCAGGTGGAGGAGTGGGGAATCAAACCCGGTTCTCCCAGATTAGAGTCTGCGCACTTAACCACTACACCAAACTGGCTCTCACTAGGCAAATTGAGCATAGTAAATGTAGGTAAACCAGCAAAATAAGAAATGTGTCTGACTATACTGTACCTAGCCTTCTCTAGGTATTTCGCCTCATGCTGACTCACCCCTTTTGGATGAGGGATCCCTCCATCTGCAGCAGCTTCAAAATAGCTCTGCTTCCTAGGAGTGAACCCCCTCCCACTTTGGGCAAAGCCCTTTATAATTTTTTCACAGGAAACACCCTCTACTGTTCTACTGGTGTAAGTTTCCCCTCCGAATCCCCTGTTAGCCAACCACAGGGTCCAAATGAGACCTGGGAAAGGTAGGCTCTGATAGCTACTCTAGTACAGGCTTCCCTGGAGCCACTAGGCCTCCCTATAGCCTGTAGGCTGCACTACTATAGACCTTTATTTCTTTATTTATTTACTTATTGCATTTTTATCTCACCCTCCCCGCAAGCAGGCTCAGGGCAGGTTACATCAATCTCAGTACCATACAATTAAAACCACTTTAAAATAACAATTTACAACAGAATAGATCGTAACGAGACCAGTAGGATCATAACAAGCCCATTCCTTGCCAAGGAGGGGGTTTCCTGTAAAATCTCAGTCCAAGAAGAAAGGTCAATCAGAATAAGAAGGAACAAAGGCCTCCATCCTAACCAGAGAATCTACTCTAGGGAAAACGAAAATGGAAGTGTGGCCTTTGTAAGGACTTTCAGTCATAGAATACACATCATTTTGTGGATGCAAATTTCCTTAGGAGAGAAACTATAATTCCTTGGAGTGCAGAAAGAGCTTCACTTGGAAAAGAGCCCTACTTCACATTAAAAGAAGTCACACAGGTGGGGAGCCATAGAAATGGTCAGAGTCCAAACCAAGCTTCTCTGATGCAGGAGGCTTAATGTACTTTGTATTTGATTGTACACTTCAGTGTACAGCAGGAAGAAGCCACTGAAATATTTGGAGTGTGGCTGGAACTTCAGGTCCAGATCAGACCTCCTTGCATGGAATCTAACAGGATCTCTCTCTCTTTTTTCCAGCAGGGGATAATCAGAGGAATGAGGAGGATGAGAAACTGCATCAACTATCTCCAGGTGAAGTCATGAAGGAAGACGTGAGAAAAAACATCAGGATTCAACTAAGGTCTAAGAGGCAGAAAGTCAACAGCAGGGTGAAGAAAAGGGACAACTCCATTCCTTGCCAAGGGGAGGATGTCCAAGAAATAGTTCACATGTTGGAGGAAACATACAGGTGCTTGGAGTGTGGAATGAACTTCTCTGATCAAACCCAGTATAACGTCCATTTCAGAATGCACGGTGGAAAGAAGACCCATCAATGCCTGAAGTGTGGAAAGACCATGATTCGCAGATCAGAATTCCTTGGACATTTAAGAACACATACAGGAGAGAAACCTTATAGCTGCTCAGACTCTGGGAAGAGCTTCTCAGAGAAATCAGACCTTTTTCAACATCAAAGAATTCATTCAGGAGAGAAACCCCTTACCTGTTCAGAGAGTGGAAGAAAGTTCTTGGATGGAAGAAAGGGTGATATACATTTTTCAAAGCAAAGTATAATTAAGGCATGGAAATGCTTTCGGTGTGGAAAGTACTTCATGTACAGGTCACAGCTTTTTGTGCATCAAAGGAGCCATTCAGGGGAGAAATCTTTTGAATGCTTAGAGTGTGGAAAGAAATTCAGTCATAGTTTCCTTCTTAAACAGCATCAGAGAATCCACACAGGAGGGAAACTTCTTGAATACTCAGAGTGTGGGAAGAGATTCAGCAACAGTGGCCATCTTCAAAGACATCTAAGAACCCACACAGGGGGGAAGCCTTTTGAATGCTCAGAGTGTGGGAAGACATTCAGTCAGAACAGCAACCTTCAAACTCATCTAAGAACTCACACAGGGGAGAAGCCTTTTAAATGCTCAGAGTGTGCGAAGACATTCAGTCACAGTGGCCATCTTCAAAGACATCTAAGAACCCACACAGGGGGGAAGCCTTTTGAATGCTCAGAGTGTGGGAAGACATTCAGTCAGAACAGCAACCTTCAAACTCATCTAAGAACCCACACAGGGGAGAAGCCTTTTAAATGCTCAGAGTGTGCGAAGACATTCAGTCACAGTGGCCATCTTCAAAGTCATCTAACAACCCACACAGGGGAGAAGCCTTTTGAATGCTCAGAGTGTGGGAAGAGATTCAACAGGAGTGCCAATCTTCAAAGTCATCTAAGAACACACACAGGGGAGAAGCCTTTTGAGTGCTCAGAGTGTGGGAAGAGATTCAGTCAGAGTAATCATCTTCAGACTCATCTAAGAACCCACACAGGGGAGAAACCTTTTGAATGCTCAGAGTGTGGGAAGAGATTCAGTGATGGTAATACTCTTAAACAACATCAAAGAATCCACAAAGGGGAGAAGCCTTTTGAATGCTCAGAGTGTGGGAAGAGATTCAGTGATGGTAATACTCTTAAACAACATCAAAGAATCCACAAAGGGGAGAAGCCTTTTGAATGCTCAGAGTGTGGAAAGAGATTCATTTACAACAGCTATCTGCAGGGTCATCTAAGAAGCCACACAGGGAAGAAACCTTTTGAATGCTCAGAGTGTGGGAAGAGATTCAGTAAGAATGGTCATCTTCAAAGTCATCTAAGAATCCACACAGGGGAGAAGCCTTTTGAATGCTCAGAGTGTGGGAAGAGATTCCGTGGGAGTAGCAATCTTAAAAAACATCAAAGAATCCACACGGGGGAGAAGCCTTTTCGATGCTCAGCTTGTGGGAAGAGATTCAGTGACAGTAGTACTCTTAAACAACATCTAAGAACCCACACAGGGGAGAAGCCTTTTGAATGCTCAGAGTGTGGGAAGAGATTCTGTGGCAGTAGCAATCTTCAAAAACATGTAAGAACCCACACAGGGGAGAAGCCTTTTGAATGTTCAGAGTGTGGGAAGAGATTCCGTGGCAGTAGCCATCTTCAAAAACATATAAGAACCCACACAGGGGAGAAGCCTTTTGAATGCTCAGAGTGTGGGAAGAGATTCAGTCAGAGCGACAACCTTCGAAATCATCTAAGAACCCACACAGAGCAGAAGTCTTTTTAATACTTAGAGTGTGAGAAGAGATTCAGTCACAGTAGCACTTTTCAACAGCATCACAGGAATCCACACAGCTTTTGAATGCTCAGTGTGTGGGAAGAGAGTCTCCTGGAATGGCACTCTTTAAAGTCATCTAAGTACACACACAGGTGAGAAGACTTTTGAATGCTCTGAGTGTGGGAAGATATTCAGTCAGAGTGACGCTAAAAATGACGCTCTGCAGTGTCCATTTAAGAACTTACACAGGGAAGAAGCCTTTTGAATGCTCAGAGCATGGGAAGAGATTCAGTCAGAGTGGCCATCTTCAATAGCCTCAAGGAATCTACAGAGGGCAGAAACCTTTTGAATAGAAAGAGATTCAGTCAGCATGGCTATTTTGAAGAACTCACACAAGGAAAAGCCATGTAACTAACTTCTTAGCCCAGGGAGGGATTTCAAATTCAATTGCTACGAGGATATGACATAAATGTTACGTTGTCTGGCTGGGCCATGTGTGCCATACAGTGTAATGCCAGGTTGTTGTTCTTCAGTCGCACTGTCAAGTCTGACTTCACAACCCATGGAGCACATCACGCCAGGCCCTCCTGTCTTCCATCATCCTCCGAAGTTTGCTTAATTTCATGTTTGTTGCATCGATAACACTCATGCAAGTGGGTACAGCTTATATAGCCAACAACAAATGACAATAACAGTTAAGCTGTAGATAATGCAAAAAGTGCTTATAATCTTACAAAGTTACAGACATTCATAGATTCAAAGCATATAATACAATCTTTTATGTAATTCCAGATGGACGAAATTCTCCGGAGTTAAGGTTCCGTTTCGTAAGAAGAACTTCTTCCAAACATCACACTCTCAGAAATTGTCTCTTCCCATTCCATGGTTAAATCCATTACAATTTATCAATTTCCTGAAGGGTAGAACATATTCTTGCAAGATAAAGTCTTTCCAAATAACGGGCGAATGTTGGCAACTTCTGGCAGTTCTCTATCCACATACTGCTGAAGCCTAGCTTGTAGGATCTTGAGCATGACCTTTCTAGCATGTGAAATGAGTGCAATTGTGTGACAGTTTGAAGATTCCTTGGCATTGCCCTTCTTTGGGATTGGAAAATGACCTTTTCCAATCCTGTGGCCACTGTTGCGTTATCCAAAGTTGCTGGCATATTGAGTGCAGCACTTTAACACCATCATCTTTTAAGACTTTGAATAGCTCAGCGGGCATACTATCACCTCCACTAGCTTTGTTGTTAGTAATGCTTTCTAAGGCCCATTTGACTTCGCACTCCAGGATGTCTGCCTTAAGGCACACCGTCATGGTTGTCAAGGACATCGTACAAGAGCTTGTCAAGGACATCCTCCAAGAGCTTACAGTAGACCCTGTAACAAGAGCTCTGTAAGCTCTTGGAGGATTGGCTACATTAGGGGTGTGTTACCTAATATGCAAAGGAGTTCCTGCTACAAAAAGGGCCCTGGAAGCCTCATCAGAAAGCCACTTTGCTTTCTTGCATTTCTTTTTCTTTGGGATGGTGCTGATTGCTGCCTCCTGTACAATGTCATGAACCTCCGTCCATAGTTCTTCAGGCACTCTGTCTTATCAAATCTAGTCCCTTAAACCTATTATTCACCTCCACTGTATATTCATATGGGATGTGATCTAGGTCAAACCTGAACGGCCTAGTGGTTTTCCCAACTTTCTTCAGTTTAAGTCTGAATTTTGCAAAGAGTAGCTCATGATGCGAGCCACAGTCAGCTCCAGGTCTTGTTTTTACTGACAGGGGCTGCGGTCACACGGAGCATTAGCCACGCTACAGAGACGGAAGATAGGTGGATTTTCCGAGCGCGATCACAGCGCCACATCTGGGAAGCGTAGAGCTCCCGTGGTGAACCTGAGGCTTCCAACTTACCTTGATTCATAGATCTTACATTCCAGGTTTTGCAGCATCGGACTTCCCTTTCACCATCAGACACATCCACAGCTGAGCATCCTTTCGGCTTTGGCCCAGCTGCTTCATTCTTTCTGGGGTTACTTGTATTTGCCCTCTGCTCTTCCCCAGTAGCATACTGGATACCTTCCGACCTGAGGGGCTTATCTTCTGGTGTCATATCTTTTAGCCTTTTGTAACTGTCCATGGGGTTTTCTTGGCAAAGATACTGGAGTGGGTTGCCATTTCCTTCTCCAGTAGATCATGTTTTGTCTGAGTTCTCCACTTTGGCCTGTCTGTCCCGGGTGGCCCTCCACGGCATAGCCCACAGCCTCATCGGACGACGCAAGCCCCCTCACCACATCAGGGCATTGATCCATGAGAAAGAATGCCAGGTACCAGACACTTTAGAAAACTAATTAATATTATTTTTTCCTCAATATACAAACATCCTTAATAATTAACAGGCTTAGAGTATTTCCTTTATTTTACGGTCTTTGATAAATGACCTCTCTTTCTCTGAACTACTGCATCAAAACCTGGAGTCAATCTCTGTGCTGTAGCAATCTTGAGTGTGCTGGTTAGGTGTGTATCTGTAAGCTGAGGGTGTACTTTTGATATATGGAGATTTATTCCAGAAAAGAGCCATACACAAACGTACATTGTCCCAATCATAGACAGAAGTTTAGAAGCAAAAGTCTGAAGTTGGGGGTAATTTGGTACAAGGTGCTATTGCCAACTTCAGAAAGCTTACCCTTCCGTACAGCATCACAATGCCCTCCACCTACCTGCGATTTGTGGCATTTTTTCATTGGAAGGTGGGGAGCTGTGTGAATGTCCCCTTTTGTCGACTGTCCTGACTCACTATGTGTACTCCACTTTCAGTACGCCTCCCACCTTAAGAAACTATTCCTGTCCATCTCCCCGCCCCCCGCTCCTCAGAAGTAGTCCTTTTCCCTCTTTTTTTTGAATTTACATTTTTTATTGAATAAGGAACCAACTTCAGCCTCCTCTCCTTTTCCCTCTCTGAAACACACTTCCTCACTATACTCTATCAGCAACAGTGATCTGGATGAGGGTGTGGAGGGGCTACTCAGTAAATTTGCAGATGACACCAATTTGGGAGGAGCAGTGAACACACCGGAAGATAGAGGATTCAACAAGATCTAAACACACTGGAAAAGTGGGTGGATGTGAACAAGACGCAATTGAACAAGGATAAGTGCCGGATTCTACATCTGGGTAACAAAAATAAGGAACACACATACACTTCTGGTTAGCACTGTGTGTGAACAAGATCTTGGCATGCAGGAGGACCGTAAGTTAAGTATGAGCAGCCATTGTGATGCAGCTACAAAAATGGCTAATGTGATCTTGGGGTGTATCGACAGAGGCATAACATCCAAATTGCAAGATATCATAGTCCTGCTGTACACTGCATTGGTCAAGCCGCACCTGGAGTTTTGTGTGCCGTTCTGGAGGCCTCTCTTCAAAAAGGATGTGGACAGAATGGAGCGGGTACAGAGGAGAACAAGGATGATCAGGGGCCTGGAGACCAAGCCCTATGAGGAAAGGCTGAGGGACTTGGGAATGTTTGGTCTGGAGAAGAGGAGGTTGAATGTTTGAAAAAAAATTTTTTTGGGGGGGGATTCATTTTCCCATATATATTACATCAAGGGATCTAGCCTGTTGGCAAAAAATCTTTACCAGTTTTATATTTGACTTCGCACTCAGAGCAAGACTTATGAAGGCTATAAGATACTAAAGGGCGGATCTAGGAAGATGGGGAGAACCAAATGTAAGTAAATATTATGTGGAAAACCAATTGAGAGCCTTGGTGTCATGTTTAAATGGAACCTCTGATAAGTCTTCGGTGAGCATGGAAGCAGTTGGGAAACATTTGAATTTAGGAAAATCATTTTTGGAGGGGAAAAAGAAAGAGACATTAAATGGGTAGAGAACCCTTTCCTATATACTACATTAAAAATTTGGGTTAAATGGAAAAATAAACTGATCCCAGAGATATCCCCATTGATTCCTATCATACTACATCCCAAGTTCTCATGTCTGGATAAATCAGAAAGCTATATTAAATTGAAAGAAAAGGGGATCTATAGAATGAGAGATAAGAACATAAGAGATGCCAATGTTGGATCAGGCCAAAGGCCCATCCAGTCCAACACTCTGTATCCCACAGTGGCCAGAAATACCAGTTCGCTATATCAACTGCATTACCTAACTGTAAACTCTATGGCAAGGCAAACCATGACTAGAAAGCTGTTGAAATTTGAACAGATTTTAATGCAACATATGACAAGTCTAAAAGGAGTAACCTCTAAAATATACGCTTATTTAATTTCGACAGATTCAGGTTCACTAAATGGGTTGAAAATAACATGGGAGAAAGATATCAGAATAAAGATTGAGCAAAATATTTGGAATAAGATATGGTTTACCCAAACAAGGAAAACTATATCAATAGCTCTTAGAGAGAACTCCTTGAAATTATTACACAGGTGGAATTTCGCCCCAGTTCACCTTGCAAGAATTATCAACACAAACAATAAAAAATGCTGGAGAAAGTGTAATCAGCAAGGTGATTATATTGATATGTGGTGGCTATGCCCAGCAGTGTCACAGTTCGAAATAGCAAAAATTACACATCAAACCATCTGTGTAACACCAGCTTTGGCCCTATTAACAATATGGGAGAAACAAAATGAAAAGGTGACTTCTAAAGGACTAATAGTGTTTATTTTAATGGCAGTACGCAGGACAGTTGGAAAGCCACAGAACTATTAACACTACACTTATGGTATTCTGAGTTATGGCAGATTGCAATAGCTGAAAAATTAACAAGTCAAATTAGAATAATCAAAGCCAAAACTGTACACTTTTTTGAAACGTAGCCAAAACTGTACACTTTTTTTAAAAGTGGCATGGTTTTATTTCATATACAACTCAGAACAATACTTAAAGTATGTTTAAGCCCTTCCTCAGATTATGGGATAAAGTTAAGTAAGTCTCTCTCTATATTTTATTCATGTTGTAACTATACAATAATTATGCATGTTTATAGGAGGAAAAAAGAAAAAGGGGAAAGAATTCCTTCTCTTTGTATTTATGCTGAATGTTGAGTTCTCTACCAATGCTGCGGTGGCTCAAGTGGTTAAGACGCTGAACTGCAGGCCGTGGAAGGTCAAGGTCAGTAGTTCAGCAGTTCGAGTTTTTCAAGGACAGCTGTGCCAGAGCTTGCGACAGACCCAAGGTCACATCAGCAGGTGCAAGTGGAGGAGTGGGGAATCAAACCCGGTTCTCCCAGATTAGAGTCCGCACACTTAACCACTACACCAAACTGGCTCTCTTCACCAAACTGGCTTTTTATTTATGCTGAATGTTGAGTTCTCTACCAATGCCTTAGGCTTGTTTGCTTTTTACTTTTTATATTTTTCTTTCGTTTTGCTGTTAAGAACATAAGAGATGCCAATGTTGGATCAGGCCAAAGGCCCATCCAGTCCAACACTCTGTATCACACAGTGGCCAGAAATACCAGTGCCATCAGGAGGTCCACCAGTGGGGCCAGGACATTAGAAGCCCTCCCACTGTTGACCCCCCCAAGCACCAAG
>NW_015166537.1:80251-102111 GCF_001447785.1 Gekko japonicus
CCATAGAGCAGGGGTGTTGAACTCATTTGTTATGAGGGCTGGATCTGACATAAATGGGACCTTGTTGGGCCGGGCCATGTGTGTCATAAAATGTAATGCCAGGTAGCGGAGATGTAAACTTTATAAAGGATACAGACAAACGCAATTAAAGATTTTTAAAACTTTAAATAAAACATGCTTAAAACACTAGCACTCTTGCACTCTGATAACTGACACCTCTGCTTTGAATTATTGCATTAGAATGTCTGTGCTGTAGCAATATTGAGTATGCTGTTCAGGTGTGTATCTGTAAGCTGCAAACCTACTTTTGATTTATTGACATTTATTACAGAAATCTCATGCTCAGTGTTCCTAGCCTAGGACCCAGGGGAAAACATGAAATTGCTGGGCATTGCAACCTTCTGTACATAAGTTGCTTCATGTGCTGGTCAAGAACACGAGAAGGCATTCTAACACAGACTGAGGGCCATGTGTTTGTCTACAAAACTATAGTCTTCCCCAGATAAATAACTACAACTTCCTACAAAGGGGGTGAACTTTGTCTCAACACACAGCCTAATTCACTTCACTGCCTTGTTGTTATTCCTCCTCTAAAATAGTTCACATTGCTTTCTTATTGAGAAAGACTGGATTATGAGCGCATGAATACAATGAAAAGGGGGAGGGAACCGAGTTGCACCCAAGAGAGCCCTGGCATAAAAAGACCAACAATACACACACACACACACTGTAGCAAGGCACCCAAAAGTTCATAGCTTGAACAAAACTTTCTTGGTCTTAAAGGTGTTTGGTATTGCTCCCGTGCAACTGAGGCAGCCCAGCAAAGCAAACTCTCCCTCATTCCCTCCCTCCCTTCAGGGAGGAGCCTCAGCCAGTGGAAGGAAAGAAAAGCTGTCCTTTGTCTCCTGCAGCCTGGCCAGGAAGCAAGCTCTGGCTGTTCCCTCCCTCCCCCAGCGAGGAGGAAGGGGAGGAGCCTCGGCCAGTTCTTTACCGGATTCTCAATCGCGCAGGAGAGCCTTGCCTATCAATCTCTTCTGCGTGAATGAGAGAGACTGGTAAAGCAAGCTGTAACATGGCAGTAGCAGCAGAACTGCAAATGGAAGTAGGAAACAGCCAGGGCCTTGCAGGCCTGATTGGGGCCCTCTGAGGGCCTGATCTGGCCTGTGGGCCACATGTTTGACACCCCTGCTCTAGGGAGTCTAGGCTGATCCTGCATTGAGCAGTGGGTTGGACTAGATGGCCTGTGTGGCCCCTTCCACCACTAATGATTCTAATTTCTTGTTCTTTCATTAAAATCAGTTCAAGCCACATATTAATCTATAGGTCTGCCATGGGTGGAGAGACCAAATGGAAATCAACTGGCTGATGGTATCAAAGAGTTGGCAAACTGACCTTGTGACCTTTGAATAACAATTCAGGTACACAGACAAACCATTTTTTTTTTTACCAAACAGGACTTGGCGCCAGTGCATCTCACACTCCTTCGATTGTTGCTGTGATTCACAGGACATGAAGGGATGGGTTAGATTGCTGATTACCCTTCCACCCTGCCATAAAGTAGGCCTCCTCCTGAGCCATGTGTTGTTAACCAGTTGATGTCAACATAACTTCAATGGTCTGTTTTTTGACTGGGCTAAGGGCCCCATCCCACTCAGATCTCAGGCATTGAAAAGTGTATTTTTGCTGCTCATTCTTTGTAGCTGTCGGATCCCCAAGCATCGAGAATAAAATCCACGTTTCAGAAAAGCAAAATTTATTTCAAAGCTTTGGAAAGATACTCAAACAAGTCCTTTGTTAGGAATGGGTACAAACAGCCAGGGCAAGTATAATAAAGGGATTTGAACCAGGTACCGAACCAATGGATCACTTTCCCGCTGGCCCAGTGCATCTCACACTCCTTCGATTGTTGCTGTGATTCACAGGACATGAAGGGATGGGTTAGATTGCTGATTACCCTTCCACCCTGCCATAAAGTAGGCCTCCTCCTGAGCCATGTGTTGTTAACCAGTTGATGTCAACATAACTTCAATGGTCTGTTTTTTGACTGGGCTAAGGGCCCCATCCCACTCAGATCTCAGGCATTGAAAAGTGTAGTTTTGCTGCTCATTCTTTGTAGCTAGACATAAGTTATCATGAGGAGATGAGCTAACCTCGAATGGACCAGGTTTTTGCCTGGCTACCTGCTCTCTGGGCAGAGAGACATGGATTGCTGCCTGCCTTCAGCCCAGAAGGATAACATCTGGTAACTGACCTAATGTGTAGCTAGTCATGTTAACTATAGTTCTTTTTGGTTTTAGTTCTCACTGCTTGTGTTCTTTTGAAATATTCTTGCAGACTTTAATATCCTTTCATTATATTTGGGTGTTCCGGGCTTCAATTCTATTCCAGCACCTTAGACCTTAAGTGAGCATGTACCTGGTTAATTGTTTGTGGGAACTCATACTCCCAAGTGGCCTACCTTGCAGGGTTGACTTCCTTGATTAATCCTAGTGAGATTAGAAATTTTCTGCCAACCTTTGACGTCCTGCGTTTGGGGGGCAATAAAAAAGTTATTAATCTAGGCTCCTCTGTAAAAAAACAACAACAGCGTATGCTAACAAAGTCGCCACCACCACCACCCCTTGAGTTTCCCAGGCCTTATTCGAGGTGGATTAAGAAGCAACTAGGAAAACGCGAGCAATGAACGTGGAATCGCCTTCTCAGGCTCCTTTTTCTGACCGTGATGGATGAGCCAGCCTGCGGTCCCCCGGGAGCGCAGCCCTGCGCGGAGTGACTCCAGAGGAGCCCCACCGAAGCGGCATTATAGGGCGCCGCTAACTGCGGCCGGGCGGAAGGGGGTCTGCACGGGAAAGGGCTGGAAGCCTGGTCCCCCCCCCCCTGGGGTGCAGCAGTGAAAGAGTTAAAGCAGCAGAGCTGTTTGCTAGAGAGGCCGAGCAAGGAGGGGAAGGAGAGGGCAAGAGAGCGGGGAGGGCTGCAGACGCCAAAAGGTGGGGAAAGCCTTGCAGCGGAGCCTGGGAAGGTTTACTCTCGAGTAAGTCCATTCAGTCTCGGAAGACAGAAATTCGGCTCTGGCGCTTTTGCGGGGAGGGTGTGTGTGTGTGTGTTTAAATCCTTCCCAAAGGGGGTTTCCCTCTGCGGGTGTTTCCCTTTGTTAGCCACGGTCCTGGGGCGGCTGCCTGGCGGGTCCGCGGGGCTTGCAAGGCGGCTCTTTCCCGGGCGGCCTCGGGATGGATGGTGCCGCATCCCTGCTTGACCAGGTGGATAGATTTTGTCCGGGGTAGATTGTTCCTCGTTTTGTATTTTTAACGTTTCTTTATTGTGTCTTTTGTCCTGTTTTATCGGGTGCATTTGATGATGTTGTAAGTCCCCTCGAGTCCCATTCCGGGGAGAGGGAGCAGGAGATTTTGTTGTTCAGTCGCACAGTCGAGTCCGACTCTTCGCGACCCCATGGAACAGATCGCGCCTTCCTGTCTTCCGCCGTCCTCTGAAGCTTGCTCAATTTCATGTTCGCAGCCATACATGACTACTGGGAATACCATTGCTTTGACCATAAGGACTTTTGTTGGCAGGGTGATGTCTCTACTTTTTATCATGCTGTTTAGGTTCGCCATCGCTTTCCTCCCAAGTAGCAGGCGTCTTTTAATTTCATGGCTGCTGTCACAGTCTAAGGTGATCTGGAATCCCAGGAACGTGAAGTCTGTCACTACTTCCATAACTTCCCCCTCTATTTGCAGGAGATACATCGCTGATGGGCGGGATCAGAATTTTTTTTAATCAAAATAAATTCTGAGCCATGGAGGGCGGAGGGAGGCCCAGGGGTGATCACAAGGGAGGAATCATTCGTGCTGATTAGTAAAGGTAAAGGTTTCCTTGCTCGAAAGCCAGTCGAATCCGACTCTAGGGTTGCGGTGCTCATCTCTGTTTCAAAGCCGAAGATTCAGCGCTGTCAGAAGACGTTTCCGTGGTCATGTGGCCGGCATGACTAAACACCAAGGTGCACGGAACGCTGTTACCTTCCCACCGAAGTGGTACCTATTTATTTACTTGCAATTTCTTGCTTTCGAACTGCTCGGTTGGCTGGAGCTGGAACTAGAGACGGGAGCTCAATCCGTCATGCGGCACACTCGGGTCTCGAACTGCTGAACTACCGACCTTCCACAGCCTGCAGTTCAGCGTCTTAACCACTTGAGCCACCGCAGCTTGGCTCAATATCACATATTTGGGCCAGTGCTCCCCCCATCTATAGAACAAAGTTTGAGTCCAGTGGCACCTTTAAGACCAACAAAGTTTTATTCAAGGTATAATAAGCTTTTGTGTGCAAGCACGAACTCAGAGAAGGGCAGCCGACAAATTGAAATTATAAATAAATAAGAAATCTGAAAAGCAGTATTGAAGGATAAGCATAAATGTTAACTGGCCCAACAAATGATGCAACACTACATAGCAGGATACAGTTTACAGCAAACTGTACACAGTAATATAGATTCCAGTCCCCAATAATCCATCCAAGTAACTTTGTGAAGCCTTTTTTACAGTGCTACCCTACTGCATGCATAGAAAAGCCTTCTTGATTACTTAGGTCTTGCCTAGTTTGCGGAAAGCCAGGAGAGTGGGTGCCTTCCTGACCTCCTCAGGAGCACCAGCCTGGTATAGTGGTTAAGGAGTGGTGGACTCTAATCTGGTGAACCGGTTTTGATTCCCCACTCCTCCACAGGAGACAGCTGGGTGACCTTGGGTCAGTCACAGTCCTCAGAACTTTCTCAGCCCCACCTACCTCACAGGGTGTCTGTTGTGGGGAGAGGAAGGGAAGGTGATTGTAAGCCACGCTGAGACGCCTTTGGGCAGTTAGAGAGCAGGGTATAAAACCAACTCTTCTTCGTTCACGAGGACCGTAAGAAGGGCACATGTACAGGCTGGCCACTGGAAGTCTCTGGAACAGCAGTAATATGCCTGCTCTATTTAGCTCCTGATTAGAGTCGAGATGTGATGTCTTGCACCAGCTGGAGTTTATGAACTGGTTTTGTGGGGAGACGAACGTACAGTGCATTGAACTAGTCTACTCTCACTGTCACCGTGTGGCATGGATCCTGGTGGCCAGAAGAGATGTATCAAGGAAGGGGCTATTTTTTGAGCTAGGCTGAGTTGGGAGAAAGACTTTTTTGCAGCTGCATTAACTCGCTTCTCCAGCAATAATGTTGGGTCCAGTATAACATCAAGGCTCTTAACTGAGTCAGCAAGGGTTAGCTGAACCCATTCAAAAGCGGGGAGCATAATGTCCTTCAAGACTTCTGCCTCCTCAAACAACATTACGCTTGTCGTTCCAGGATCTACTTTCAATTTATTCACACCATTTAATCCCAGCAGCCAGGAAGCTGTTGAGGAGCTCTACCGCATCACTGCCTTCTCCTGCTCCTCTTCACCCAGCAGCCCCTGTGCCCTGACCTGGAGCGGCCTGACGCCCCTCTGCCCCTTCCCCTCTGATATTGCCCAGCCCTTCCGGCCTGTTACGAAGGTTGAGCCCATACCAGTCGCTTTCTCCTGGGCTCCAGTTTACTTTGTGATGTACCCACATAGACTGTTCCTTAGAAATTGGAAGACAAGCTCATAACATCCACAATAGATCTTTAAAAAGGCAAATAGTGTTGGTTTTGTTGCCTGAAGGACTAAACAGGTGTATCTTTAAAAGCTTGATTTATAACTTAGCACAGTGATATGAATCCCGATCCCCAAACTACAACAAGGATGCTCCCTCTGATCCACCGAGGTAGTCCTTAGGTGTCTCTCTTCACCAGGGTCAGTGATGTAACTCTGTTCTCTCTTGTTTTCTTTCTGCCTTTTTGATATCTTTCCCTCTCCCTCTTCACAGACAGGTGAATAAGAGAGTCTTTCCACAGTCAGAGGCAACCCAAGAGAAAGGAGAAGGAGATGGAAGAAAAGGACCCAGAAGGCCCTGGAACTGGCATGACATCCAGGAAAGGTCCCCATCCCATCCAAGCAGGGAGTGGTGCTGAATTTGGGGAAAGAGCTGTGCCAGAGATCTTGGTTCAGGACACTGTCACTGCAGATGTACGCAGCCAACGCTTCCGGCAGTTCCCCTACCACGAGGCTGATGGGCCCCGAGAGGTTTGCAGCCAGCTCCATGGACTTTGTAAGCACTGGCTGGAGCCAGAGAGGCACACCAAGAAGCAGATTCTGGACCTGGTGATCCTGGAGCAGTTCCTGGCCATCCTGCCCCAGGAAGTGCAGTGCTGGGTCAGAGGATGCGGGCCGGAGACCAGTTGCCAGGCAGTGGCCCTGGCCGAAGGGTTCCTCCTGAATCAGGCAGAGGAGGAGAGGCAGGCACGGCAGGCATGGAGTTTTCAGTCACTCTGTTCAAGCAGTGACCTTATCCTAGGGCTTCCTGCCAGGCATTTCTCTCTCTCTGTGTGTGTGTGTGTGTGTGTGAACTGCCATCAAGATGCTTCCAAACGTCCTCTTGTGAACAGCCTTGCTCAGGTCTTGCAGACTGAGGGCTGTGGCTTCCTCGATTGAGTCAATCCATCGCATGTTTTGTCTTCATCTTTTTCTGCTGCCTTTGACTTTTCTTGAAGTGAAATGAAATAGAAATTTATTTGTATTTAGCCATAGGCCATCACAAACCAAGGATAACAACAGAGAGGGATGCTATAAATATGAATATTGGTATGAAATGGAGTAAAACTGAAGATATAATAAAACCATAAAATCAGAATAAAACAAACCAAAGATATAGGTAATTAATTGAATCAAAAGGTGTCCGCTAGTATCAGTAGTAATTTGTTCCCATAAGAACAGTGTTGGTCCACATTTTTTTTTGTAGCCAAGGCGTATAATGCCATTCTATAAGATATGTTGGCATCGGAATGAGCTAACAAGAATATGACCTTCTCAGAGTCTGAGTAGAAACGTAAGTCCAATAAAGTCCCAGAGAGGAATTTTAATCTAAGTTGGGCATACATCGAGCATTCAAAATATGATACCTGATACATTTCTGAAAAAAGAGATATACTTAATAATGCAAATACTAACAGCTGCAAGAATTGTATTTGCCAAGAAATGGAAGGAGGATAATATTCCTTCTAAAGATGAGATTATTATTAAGGTGTTTGACATAGCAGAAATGGAGAAATTAACTTGTATTATTGAAGAAAAAAGTGTTGAGAAATATGAAAAATATTGGTTCAGTTTTTATAACTGGTTGAAAGAGTCAAAATTTGGTTTAAATGAATGAATAAGGCCAACTGTTGAGTGAGATGGATGTTTAGTTAAAAATGTGTGAAGATATCTGCAAAATGAAATATTGTTAAGATTTGTTTTATTTGTAAAAAATGTGGAAAATCCAATAAACAAAATTATATATATATAAAAGAATATAATGGAGAAGATCCTCGATAACAGAAGAGCCACAAATGCAAAAGCGCTGTTCCTTAGATGTTCTACTACAGCGGCTGGCTAATACGGCTGTTGGCATTGATTCAAAACGCAAGGATGCGACGGCTGCTCTGAGGTTATGATTATCTATACTAACTAGGTAGGAGGATCTAAAATGGTCATTCTTAAACAATTTAAACCAAGGAGCAGACTGTGATTTTAAGATTAACTGTCTGTCTGACCGAGCATCAGACTTAAATACCCAATTTCTTAAGATAACTGTTTGTTGAAGGACTGAGAAGGTCATCAGGTATGGAGTATCTTGATAATAGGTTAATATGAAGACCAAGTTTTTGGATAACATTGAATTAAATGCCAGTTGACTGAATGAGTCAGAACTGGCACCTCTGTTTTCCCCTTAAGATTTTAGAACAGCAGGGTGCACCCGTGCCCTTAAGGATGGCAGGCCAGTTTCTGAGTTCCCTTAGGAAGAGCCAGTATGTGCCTTAAAAACTGGTGTTGAATTGTTTCTATAAAAGGTAAAGGTAAAGGTTCCCTTGCTCGAAAGCCAGTAGAATCCGACTCTAGGGTTGCGGTGCTCATCTCTGTTTTCAAGCCGAAGAGCCAGCGCTGTCCGAAGACGTTTCCGTGGTCATGTGGCCGGCATGACTAAACACCAAGGCGCACGGAACGCTGTTACCTTCCCACCGAAGTGGTACTTATTTATCTACTTGCAACTTCTTGCTTTCGAACTGCTAGGTTGGCAGGAATTGTTTCTATACTAGTAAGGCTATCCTCTTTCCATCCCGAAACCTCAGCACCATACAGAAGGTGGGGGATGACCTTAGTTTTAAATAATTTTAAAACGGAATCAATAAGAAAGCCACCTTTAGTATAGTAAAACCTCAAAATAGACCCCACAATCCTTGTCGCAGATGCTTTTACTGTGGCAATTTGAACATTCTACTTCAAATTCTCTCCAAATGTAATTCCTAAATACTTAAAGGAACTACACTGCTTTATTGAGTTCCCAAGTATGCTCCAGCCATTTTCCTAAAAACCATCACTTTGGTTTTTGCAAATTTAATATTAAGGGCCTCTTCATTACAGTATAATCCTAGTTGCTGCAATACTCTTCCCAGTTTTAGTAAGTGATATTAGGGCCATGTCCTCTGCATATAGTAAAGTTGAGATTGCGGGCCCAATAGCCTGTCAACAATTTTGTTTATATAGAAATTAAACAATAAAGGGGCCAGCACACACCCCTGCTTCACTCCTTTATGAATTGGGATTTTGTTAGTTAAGGACCCCGACGTTCCGACTCTAATTTGGGCACTAATGTCCTGGAGAAAAATTATTTTGGGGGGGCACACCAGTTACACTTTGACCACCTCTTGCAGCCACTGCAGGCTTGCAGGGCAAATCGGGGTCAAGAACCTCTGTGTAAAATTTGCTTTGGAATGCCTGATTCATATAGATCTTATGGTTCACTGGATATGGTGCAGAAAACAGCAAAGGATCAGACGGAGGTGGGCAATCAGGAATTTCATTATTCTGATGAATGGCACCAGGTGCTGCTGCTAAGGCACCTTTTTAAATTGTTGTTGTTCAGTCGCACAGTCGAGTCCGACTCTTCGCGACCCCATGGACCAGATCACACCAGGCCTTCTGGTCTTCCGCTGTCCTCAATTTCATGTTCGTTGCATCTATGACACTGTCCAACCATCTCATCCTTTGCCGTCCCTGTCTTCTTTGACCTTCAATCTTTCCCAGCATCAGGGTCTTCTCCAGTGAGTGCTCCCTTCTCATTTGGTGGCCAAAGTATTTGAGCTTCAGTTTCATTATCTGGCCTTCCAGGGAACAGTCAGGGTTGATTTCTTTTAGGATCGACTGATTTGATCTTCTTGCAGTCCAAGGGACTCTCAAGAGTCTTCTCCAGCACCATAGTTCAAAAGAATCTATTCTTCGGCACTCGGCCTTCCTTATAGTCCAACTCTTGCAGCCATACATGACTACCGGGAATACCATTGCTTTGACCATGCGGACTTTTGTTGGCAGGGTGATGTCACTACTTTTTATCATGCTGTTGAGGTTCGCCATCGCTTTCCTCCCAAGGAGCAGGCGTCTTTTAATTTCATGGCTGCTGTCACAGTCTGCGGTGATCTGGGATCCCAGGAACGTGAAGTCTGTCACTACTTCCACGACTTCCCCTTCTATTTGCCAAGGAGTGATGGGGCCGGATGCCATGATCTTAGTTTTTTTGATGTTGAGCTTCAAGCCTACTTTTGCGCTCTCCTCTTTTACCCTGAGCAAGAGGCTCTTAAGGTCCTCTTCACTTTCTGCCATTAGAGTGGTATCGTCTGCATATCTGAGGTTGTTGATCTTTTTCCCAGCGATCTTGATTCCCGCTTGTGATTCATCCAGGCCAGCATTTTGCATGATGTACTCTGCATATATATTGAATAAGCAAGGTGAAAACCTTTTCGAATACTCTAGTGCTTAAGTCTTAAACGCTCCAATCTGGAGGTGATCTCGGTTTGTTCTGTTGAAGGGAAGCCCGAAAAGGAATTTAAGAGATCCTCTTCCATCTTATTTTCAACTGAGACATGTTCAGGATGTTCAAACTCCATACTAGGGTGCACAGGTAAACTAGTCCACTGAATCAGAACTTTCTGGGGAAGATCAAGCGGCCGTCTTTTAGAGGACCCTTCGCCAAGTTCTGAATTTGGAGTGTCTTGAGGCTCCATCAGCAGGGGAGATAAAAATAGACTGTCAAAGACTCGGGTTAGAATTACCCCTTTTGGGTGTAGAAAGGATTTCTGACAAAGCAGCATTGCAGGGATTCTGGAGCTATCAAAAGTAAGAAGAATTGTTTGGGCTTGATTTGGGTTATGAATAGGCTGTACTTGCGACTAAGTTAATTAAGAGAAGCTCTGCCCGATAAGGGCTCTTAAATGGTGCTTCAGCTGTTGTTTGGCGCTCCAAGGGAACATCTGGCCTCTGAATCTGGACACAGTGATACACACTTTGTGTGGCTGTAGCTAGTATTGTGGTGTCCCATCCACAGACTGCTGCTTAATCACCTTTTTGGTCTCTCCCTTTAATGAATTAGAATTTTGTTAGCAGTCAATTATACCAGAAGGATTAGAGAGAGCACAAAGATGTTTTGACATCCACTGGAACAGTTGCTCAATTTCAGAGTTAATATGGCTTCGTCTTCTTAGAATGAGATCCACGGTTTTAGCATTCAGGTGGGAAAAGTCGTTTAAAATAGTATCAGTATCATTAGCACTGAGTTTGTCTTTATTAGCTTCATTATCCCATTGAAGGCAGGTAGTTAAATCACTCCACTTGTCAAATTGGTATTCAGGTACATCATTTACCAGAGGAGCGAATCGGTTTGAGGTAAAAAAAATTATCCAATTTTGTCTGTTTACAAACTGTAGGCGAACTTAAACCATCTGTTGTTGCAGATGTGGGGAGGATTCCTGAAGGCGGAAGCAAAGTTCTCTGAGGCAGAAGGAGCTCCATCAGAGGAAGATCAGGGGGCGCAGGCCCAGGAGCATGCCCAAGATGCCCTGTCAAGCGGTAAGGGTGCCTCCTGCCCAGATGGGATCGGCGCACGTAGTGAAGCTGTTGGGCAGAAGGTTCAGGACAGGAGAAAAGAGAGATAACTCTGCAGAGTACGTAAAATGATGTTCTGGGAAATAGTGCCCTAGGATGTAGTGATGGTCACTCCACTTTAAGGGGGAGTACACTGATTCATGGAGAGCAATTCATGGAGAGCCAGTTTGGTGTAGTGGTTAAGTGTGCGGACTCTAATCTGGGAGAACCGGGTTTGATTCCCCACTCCTCCACTTGCACCTGCTGATGTGACCTTGGGTCAGTCACAAGCTCTGGCACAGCTGTCCTTGAAAAAGAGCAGTTTGTGTCAGAGCTCTCTCAGCCCCACCTACCTCACAGGGTGTCTGTTGTGGGGAGGGGAAGGGAAAGGAGTTTGTAAGCCGCTCTGAGACTCCCAGTGAAGGGCGGGGTATAAATCCAATCTCTTATTATTATTATTATTTATATTAATTGAGATGTGCATATTTCACCTTCCTTCCATTAGGAAGACTCCAGGTGGCTCAAAAAAGAAAAGGAAAGCAAATCTGGGTGCAGCTGTTAGCCATGGAGAATACATGGAACCTCCACGTTCTCCTGACCTGGATAGGTCAGATTAGCCCACCGTCATCAGAGCTCAGAAGCTAAGAATGGTCAGCCCTGGTTAGTTTTTAGAGTGAGAGACCACAAAAGAAATTCAGGGATGCTATGCAGAGGCAGGCAATGGCATACTGCCTCTGAGTTTCTCTTGCCTTGAATATCTGGAGGCACCGTAAGTCAGCTGTGACTTCACAGCACTTCACACACAGTCAGAAAGAGGATACTGGATTATGGGATGCCAGGCCACGTCCTGCCACCCCTGTGAGGTTTGAGGGCAGAGCATGGAGTGGACATGGTGTCATTTTCATGTCTTGTCCAGATAAATACCTGGATGTGAAGTCAGAGCATCAGCAGACGCTCTGGAAACATATTGGTAGTACCCTGGAGTTCCCAGAGCATCAGCTGATGCACTAGAATCACATGGGTTTAGGGCTATATGTGATGCCAATGTGTCGTGCCACATGATTTCCGGTCGCCTCTTTTTCTCCTTCCCTTCCGGACTCCTGGATGGGTAAGAAGGCCCAGCAGGTGGGAGAAGGTCATGCCTGGGCTTTTGGTCTGATCCAGCAGGGATGTGGCAACCATTAGAGCTCCAGGGCACATTCCAAGTCTCACAGAAGTCTGAAATGTGTTGGCGGCATTTATAACCACCTGAGGCTCACGGGAATGCATAAGCAGGATTGAGACAAACAAAAGAGGAATTTGAGGCTAAAATTCCTCCTTCCAATTTTGTTTCCCTTGCAGGCAGTGAAGAGATGCTACTGAGCCGTTTTCTTTCCAGAGAAGTGGAAATGGCTGCTCAACCCCTGGTTCAGGTAGGGGGGATGAACAGGGGATAGTCAGGGCCAGTGTTCCCTCTAAGCTGAGTTAGTGTGAGCCAGCTCACAGTTTTTTAACCTCCAGCTCACACATTTTTGTCTTAGCTCAGGAAGGATGGCTCCAGAGCAAACTAATTTATGCAGTAGTAGTCAAATCGCTCACTCACAGTTTTAATGCCAGTAGCTCACAAAGTAGAATTTTTGCTCACAAGACTCCACAGCTTAGAGGGAACATTGGAGCCCGAAAGGCTGTTCGTTTTCTGCATGCTTTTTTTGGGGGGTGTAAAACTTTACTTGCATGTTTTATTTTCTGTGTATTCACTAAATAGGACTGTACTGTGTTGGCAACTGTCATAGTGTCTTCCTAGCCACCTTGCCTGGCAAACCTTGGGATGTTTTTCTTAATAAAGATAAGTTTTATTGTAAGAAGAGACCCTTGCTTGAGTGTCTCTGCCAGCGCTTAGTGGTTTTCAAACTTGCACCATTCGCCTTTGGTAAGGAGGCAACACTCAGGGGACACATGAACCAAAGGAGAGTGTGGGTGGCACGGGTGAACGCATTCAAAGACATGTGCAGCCACATTTTCTCACAACAGGCCCTCCCTCCTTTCTCAGGGACGCTTTTATTCCTGCTTTCTGAGGAAAGGAGGCTGTGAATGACAGTGCTTTTACGCATACCGAGCTCTACCTCCACTCTTTCGAAATACCCCTGTTAGCCAAATTGCTGTATTTCTTTAATAAAAGGTTAATGTGCAATTGGCAGGACTATAGGATCATGACCTTTATATACCAGAGTTCCACTTTATCCAAGCCTCAGAAATAGACGCAGGGACTGTTTTTGAAAATCACTACTTTCTTTTACAAAGGGAATAGTCACACACACACACACAAATATTTATTTATTTATTTATTTAACATTCGACTTATACCCCGCTCGAACCCCTCCCACGGGGTCTCTGAGCGGCTTACATAGTAGATCATCCCTATCTATGGGCACATATATTGTTAGGGGCGGGAACTTTTGGAGTCTGCGGGCCCATCCGACGTGTAGATCGCATTGGTGCGGCTCTGGCTCCGTCCCTCAGGCTCCGCCCCGACTGCGCTGCTGCGTCCTCGCGCCTCCTGGCTCCGCCTCCACTGCTGGTCCACCACTCGATGTTACATCTCCTTACTTCTGCTCGCCACCTCGAGTGCCGCCGCCATTTCATGTCGCTCCGCCGCCGCCACTCACCAAATTGCTGCTGCTGGGGTTCCCACTTTACCTCCCAATGGAGGGGGGTGCTCCCTGCCTTCTAAGGCAGGTACCCATTCATCTACTCGCTAGTTGTTACGGCTTTTGATCCGCTGGGTGGGCGGGAGCTAGGACTAGGGCCGGGTGCTCACCCCGGCCGTGGTGGGTCTCGAACAGCCTTACAGGCTGTTCGCTAGATGTTAAGGCAGTTGTTTTTACTCCCTGCGCCACCGCTCCCTCCCATATAAAATCAAGCAAGCGAAACACAGAATACAGAGCTAGGAAATTAAGGCAGAAAAATATAGAGACGTTGGCATTAGCAGGTATTTCGTTGAGGGGTGATACGTACCTGTCCAGACGCAGTGAGTAGAATCTGCAGGGGAAAATAGACTGACACTAAGGGAAGGGATCGTGTTCTGACCGGCGGAGCACATGGAAAGTTCCAAACAGCCCTAGGATGGATCCTGTGAGGCTGGGCAAGGTGGGGGGGAAGCAGCAGAGAGCGAGCAATGGGGTGACTCTCCCCTTTTATACCCTAAACCCCAACTACAGGCAGCATTTTCCTCTGTCACGTAGTCGTTCAGGAAATAGTGGAAAAATCAAGGTGGGTCATGAGAATGGGATTAATGGTTAGGCAATAGAAATACTGTTTCTCTAAGCGACATCTCTCAGAGAGAAAGGTAGACTAAAGGAGAGAAAGGATTAGCAGTCTGGCAGCATGGTTGGTAGTTGATTCAACAACCAGATGTTTAAACAGCGGCTGTCAGGCTCCCAGTAGAACCACTCTTAACACAGTCTTTCTTTTGAGAGTTTATTGAGAAGATTTGGTTAACTGTAGAGACAAACGCCTTTGTCAGAACTTACGATACCAGTCCAAAGAATTGATAATAAAGATGAGTTCCCACATTCCATACATACGTCACACTACAGGTCATGAAAGCTATATGACCTATCTAGCTAAGTCCAAAGTCTTATCTCTCCCAAGATCGACTCCCATGTGAAAACCTGAGAACTTCCTGGGGGTTGCGTGGAGAAGAGTTACAATCGGCGCATCCTTACACCTACAGAAAATCAGACTCGCACTCACTCCGCCCCTTAGGAATGTCATGTCAGGGAGGGCTAAAAGATAAGGGCATAGATGTGCCAAACAAGCAGGGATACAAAAGCGAAACCAAGCATGAGCTCTACAAAGATCAATAATCGTAATTTAAGGGCCCGAGTCTGGCAGCGGCATCCTCAGGATGGGTGGCTGGCGGACGGACTTTCCTCCTAATCCTATCACGGAAGGAGCTTCTTTTGTTTAGGTTGGGGCTGCAAACGTGCTTCACCTGAGGATGTCAGTATGCAAAAGGTTTGTGTGTGGGGGGGAGTGCCTGCATGCTGGAGGAGAGAGCTTTCCATGGCATCTGGACAGGAATATTCCTGGTTCTTGTCGCTCAGTATGGCTTCTCTTCTGGAACTGCTGCTGGATCTCTGTCTTAGCAGGATCCGGGAGGCTGGTCTGCCTTATGGCATCTGGCTGCGGTGACGCAGGAGGGAGAGGCATCAGGTCTTCCACGGGTCCACATCTGGTTAGGCACGTTGCTTCAGAACAAGGTTCCCCCCGTCTGGGCACATCCCTGTGGTCCAGTAGGTTGGCACTTTCACATGGCTACCATTCAGTCCCTTTCTCTATTTGCACACTATTTGCACGGTCCAGCTTTGCAGTCATAGTCTTTATAAATGCTGTATAAGGTCATAGTCTTTATAAATGCTGTATAAGGTGGCAGCATTGAAACACCCCCCGTCGAGAGTGTCGTCTCTGCTTGGCGTGATCTCTGACGAGGGAATCTGCTTTTTCTTTCAGTCTCCATTTTCCTTTGAGGAGGTGGCCGTGTATTTCACCGAGGCAGAGTGGGCCCTGCTGGATCTGGGCCAAAAAGCTCTCTACAGGGAAGTCATGCGAGAGAACTACGGGAGTGTGGCTTTTCTGGGTAAGGATCTTTCATAGGTGCCAAAGGTGAGAACAGCTGCCGTTGGGACGATTCATGAATCAAAATATTGAACAGCAATATATGTTTGTGAGGCCTGACCTGCTACTTGGCCACCACTGGGTGTCTCGAGAAGTTGGGGTGGCCATGAAAGTGCTGATCTCCTTCAGTGGGGGAAGTCATCCAAACTGGTTAGGTCATGCCTCCTCTCGCTCCAGGTGAGGCTATGCAAATTTGTGTAGACCGTATTGGCTCAGAGTGAGGCTGACCCTCCAGTTTCAATAGCCCTGCTGCTCCAGCAGGACACTCGACCCTAGCTCTGCTTTCTTGGAGACTCTTGCCTTATATGGAAGATGGATAAAAGCCTTGAGGAAAGGGTTCCATCGAGGTCGTTCGGAAGAAGTTGTACTACGAAACGGATACGCACTCCATGCACTTAACCACTACACCAAACTGGCTAGAGAGATCCGCTGAGGTCTGAACAAAGTGTCAAAGCAGTCAACAGAGGTTATTTCCATATCTCCTTTCTGGCACAGAAGTCCTTGGGTCTCAAAGCTAGTGAAGATGTCAGTGTCTCCACCGTGGAGATTGCCAAGTGATGGGGTCTCCTTGTACAAGAATCCCCTTACCACCCAGGCCCTATTTGACTCCAGCTGACAGCTTAGAGATTGAACTGGCGGATTCCGTAGGACTGGGCCTTCCAAGTTAAGTGGTTGACATCATGGTGCAGTCCAGAATACCTACTTCCAGTCGTCTCTATAATCGTACGTGGCAGACAGTCAAAAGTGGACCAGTACCAAAAAGCTGGATCCACTGAAACCTACATACAAAGACATCATTCCCTTTCTACATGAAGGTTTGGAATCAGGTTCTAAGACCAGATACCTTAAAAGACAGGTTGCAGCACTGACCTCTATGTGGGACTGCATGAGGCTGCCTAATTTTTCTTCTCATAGGCAATTTAAGCTTCCCTGAAAGGAACCATACAGTTGGCACCTCTCCTTAGGCATAACTTTTTACTGGGAACCTATCTAAAGTGTTACAGGCCTTGAGCAATCCTCCATTTGATCCTTTCAAATAATCAGAATCTAAAGTCACCTTTTCGAAAAACTTCTAGTTTTCTTGCTGAGATTAATTCTGCAAGAAGGATTTCTGAATTAGGGGCTTTATTGGCCGGGACGGAATTGTGTAGATTTCACAAGATCTCGGTGGTACTCAGGAGGGATCCTTCCTTTGTGCCAAAGGTTTTTTTCCTTTATCACATTACCCAAGAGTTGCAGAAAATGATATAACAAAAACAAGAATGAGGTTCCCACCCAGGTTGTAGCTTGGGCTTATAATAACCAGTTTGGATGACTTCCCCCACTGAAGAACGAAACAGTGGAACTTACCTGGAGGTTTCTTCTCTTCAGTGGGGCAAAGTCATCCACATCCCACCCAAAATAAAATAAACCAGAATAAAATCTAGTCGGACGTAAAATCTGTTATGGAGCTGGGCTATACTAAGACTGGAGGGTCAGCCTCACCCTGAGCCCATACAGTCTACACACATTTGCATAGCCCCACCTGGAGCGAGAGGAGGCGTGGCCTAACCCAGTTTAGATGACTTCGCCCCACTGAAGAGAAGAAACCTCTAGGTAAGTTCCAATGTTCCATTCAGCACGGCCACATGGAGCGGCGATACAGGACGTCCCACTGATGCAAGAGCATCTGAGGCTAGTGTTGTGGTCACTGCCCAAGCCAGAGAGGGTGTCTTGGCCTGAGGCAGGGCTGACGGTCCCCCAGAAAGACTCTGGAAGGAGCCAGATAACCAGTTTCTCAGTTTTCACCTTTACAACATCCCTTTACTCTTCCTTCGATTTCTTTCCTTCCCCGTATAAGAATGGTTGCGCGCTCCTCCTGGTTCTGAGCTCATTTCTGGCTGTTAAGTGGCCGTGCTATCCTTGAATACTAGATATTCCTGGGAATGTGGGGGTTACCTAAGAACAGCCCCACTAGACAAGGCCAAAGGCACATCAGCCCTTTCCTGCTGTCTTCCCATGGATGCCTTCAGGCCTTGCTATTAGGTGGAGAAGTGTTTGAGTGCTTTCTTTGGAGCTGTTCTACCTTGTGGGGGAGGTCTGCAGCACATAGTCCCACCAGGAAACACTTCAGGGAACTGGCTGAAGGCAAACCACACAGCACCCTCTGTTGTGGTGAGGGGGCCTTTGCAAAGACTTTGTAAGACTTTCAATCATAGAATAAACATCATTTTCTGCAAGCAAACTCCCTTACGAGAGAAACCGTATAATTGCTTGGAGTGCGGAAAGAGCTTCCTTTGGAAAAGAGCCCTTAGTTCACATCAAAGAAATCACACGGGGGGGGGGGGGAGCCACAGAAATGGTCAGAGTCCAAATCAAGCGTCTCTGATGCAGGAGGCTTAATGTACTTTGAAATTGCATTTGATTGTCCACTTCAGTGTACTGCAGAAATAACCCACTGAAATATTTGGAGTGTGGCTGGAACCTCAGGTGAAGATAAGACCACCTTGTGTGGATTCTAACAGGATCTCTCTCTCTCTCTCTCTCTCTCTCACTCTCTCTCTCTCTCTCTCTCTCCCCCCCCCCAGCAGGGGATGATCAGAGGAATCAGGAGGATGAGGAACTGCATCACCTATCACCAGATGAAGTCAGGAATGAAGATGTGAAAAGAAACGTCAGGATTCAATGCAAACATAAGAGTAAGAAAGTCAGCAGCAGGATAAAGAAAAGAGATAAATCCATTCCTTGCCAAGGGGAGGATTTCCAAGAAATAGTTCATGTGTTGAAGGAAACATACAGGTGCTTGGACTGTGGAATGAACTTCTCTGATCAAACCCAGTATAACGTCCATTTCAGAATGCACAGTGGAAAGAAGACCCATCAGTGCCTGAAGTGTGGAAGGACCATGATTCGCAGATCAGAGTTCCTTAGACATTTAAGAACACATACAGGAGAGAAACCTTATAGCTGCTCAGACTGTGGGAAGAGCTTCTCAGAGAAATCAGACCTTCTGCGACACCAAAGAATTCGTTCAGGAGAAAAGTCCTTTATCTGTTCAGAAAGTGGAACGATGTTCTTGGATGGAAGAAAGGGTAATATAGATTTTTCAAAGCACAGTATAATGAAGGCATGTAAATGCTTTCGGTGTGGAAAGTACTTCAGATACAGATCACAGCTTTTTGTGCACCAAAGGATCCACTCAGGGGAGAAACCTTTTGAATGCTCAGAATGTGGGAAGAGATTCAGTCTGAATTGTAATCTTCAAAGTCATCTAAGAACCCACACAGGGGAGAAGCCTTTTGAATGTTCAGAGTGTGGGAAGAGATTCAGTCAGAGTAGCCATCTTCAAAGTCATCTAAGGACTCACACAGGGGAGAAGCCTTTTGAATGCTCAGAGTGTGGGAAGAAAGTCAGCAACAGAAGCCATCTTCAAAGTCATCTAAGAACCCACACAGGGGAGAAGCCTTTTGAATGCTCAGAGTGTGGGAAGAAAGTCAGCAACAGTAGCCATCTTCAAAGTCATCTAAGAACCCACACAGGGGAGAAGCCTTTTGAGTGCTCAGAGTGTGGGAAGAGATTCAGTCATAGTTTCCCTCTTAAACAGCACCAAAGAACCCACACAGGGGAGAAGCCTTTTGAGTGCTCAGAGTGTGGGAAGAGATTCAGTTACAGTGGCCATCTTCAGACTCATCAAAGAACCCACACAGGGGAGAAGCCTTTTGAATGCTCAGAGTGTGGGAAGAGATTCAGTCGGAGTGGACATCTTCAACCCAGTAGCGCTCTTAAACAACATCTAAGAACCCACACAGGGGAGAAGCCTTTTGAATGCTATGAATGTGGGAAGAGATTCAGGAACAGTGGCCATCTTCAAAAACATCGAAGAACCCACACAGGGGAGAAGCCTTTTCAATGCTCAGAGTGTGGGAAGAGATTCAGTCATAGTTTCCCTCTTAAACAGCACCAAAGAACCCACACAGGGGAGAAGCCTTTTGAATGCTCAGAGTGTCGGAAGAGATTCAGCGACAGTAGCGCTCTTAAACAACATCTAAGAACCCACACAGGGGAAAAGCCTTTTGAATGCTCAGAATGTGGGAGGACATTCAGCATCAGTGGCAATCTTCGAAATCATCAAAGAATCCACACAGGGGAGAAGCCTTTTGAATGCTCACAGTGTGGGAAGAGATTCAGCAATAGTGGCAATCTTCAACAGCATCAAAGAACACACACTGGGGAGAAGCCTTTTGAATGCTCAGAGTGTGGAAAGAAATTCAACAACAGTGGCAATCTTCAAAAACATCTAAGAACCCACACTGGGGAGAAGCCTTTTGAATGCTTAGAGTGTGGGAAGAGATTCAGCAACAGTGGCAGTCTTCAACTGCATCAAAGAACCCACACAGGGGAGAAGCCTTTTGAATGCTCAGAGTGTGGGAAGAGATTCAGTCAGAACAGCAACCTTCAAACTCATCTAAGAACCCACACAGGGGAGAAGCCTTTTGAATGCTCAGTGTGTGGGAAGAAAGTTAGCAACAGTAGCCTTCTTCAAAGTCATCTAAGAACCCACACAGGGGCGAAGGCTTTTGAATGCTCAGAGTGTGGGAAGAGATTCAGTCGGAATGGCAATCTTCAAAAACATCTAAGAACCCACACAGGGGAAAAGCCTTTTTAATACTTAAAAGTGTGGGTAGAGATTCAGACACAGTAGCACTCTTCAACAGCATCAAGGAACCCGCACGGGGAGAAGCCTTTTGAGTGCTCAGAGTATGGGAAGAGATTCAGTCGGAATGGCAATCTTTAAAAACATCTAAGAACCCACACAGGGGAAAAGTCTTTTTAATACTTAAGAGTGTGGGTAGAGATTCAGACACAGTAGCACTCCTCAACAGCATCAAGGAGCCCACACGGGGAGAAGCCTTTTGAGTGCTCAGAGCATGGGAAGAGATTCAGTCAGAGTGGCCATCGTCAATAGCATCAAGGAATCTACAAAGGGCAGAAACCTTTCGAAGAGAAAGAGATTCATGCAGCGTGGCTATTTTGAAGATCCCACACAAGGAAAAGCCATGTAACTAACTTCTCAGCACAGGGAGGAATTTTGAATTCAATTGTTAGGAGGATATGTCATAAATGTCACTTTGTCTGGCTTGGCCATGTGTGCCATACAATGTAATGCCAAGTACCAGAGATATAAACTTTAGAAAGGACATAGGGGAGACCCAATTGACAATGTTATTTTCCCCTCAATATACAAACATGCTTAATAATTAACAGTCTTACAGTATTTGCTTTATTTTACAGTGTTTGATATCTGACCTCTTTCTCTGAATTATTGTATCAAAATCTGGAGTCATCTTGAATGTGCTGGTTAGGTGTGTATCTGTAAGCTGTGAACATACTTTTTTTTTTTTTTTTGAGCCCCCAGAGGGGACTTTTTATTGATTTTTTTTATCATTACAAAAAAACTACAACAGAAAAAGGGGAAAGGGAACTACACATACAGGAGAAAGTAAAGTACCCACTATGTCAGGTCCGGGTTGTCGGGAGGGGTTGAGGGGCTTATGGACGGGATCCAGGATGCGTAGACAAGAATTCTCAAGAGTGCAGGTTCACCTCAGAATTGTTGTATTGGAGTTAAAGTCACTCCTAAACAACAATGGGGGAGAAGTTCAGACGAGTTCGAGTTCTTTCTTACTCCTCTCTGTCCTCCTCCGTCACTCCCCTCATCTCCTTCCTCTCTGGTTTCACCTGGCTTTCTCTTTTATTCATTCTCTCGGCACACCTGGGATCCCACCCATGATCCACTTCTTAAAGCACCCGCGCCACCAGCCATAACTCAAAGGGGAATTGGTCTCGGTTGACCCGCCATCCTTCATTCCATCTATTACACCTTTGACGCCTAGCCCAGTGGTTCCTGCTGCCCCGGCCCCCTCCCTTTGTAGGTGTTCCATCTCTTTTTGGTTGGGCCGCCAGGACCCCGGGTCCTCCGGGAAAGGGTCGCGGACTAGTGTTTCCCTGCTGGCGAGAGCTGACAGGGTGGCCTCCGGCGTAGGCAGGAGGGGGTTGGTAATGCCCTCCTGACATACCCCTATGTTGATCCTAGGCTGCAACTCCCTTCCCTCATCATGTGTTCTTTTTTTGCCATATTGAGCACCATTTCCCTTGCAAGAGAAGACTGAGGAAAAGTAGGAAGTGAGCAGTTCTGCCCTCTCTTCATCACCTGTTACAATTTCACTTTCCTG
>NW_015166537.1:102281-110568 GCF_001447785.1 Gekko japonicus
TGACGTGCCTCTTTGAGAATCTTACTACAATTTCCCCAGGCAGATTATTTTTCTTTATATATCCTGAATATGACCTGTAGGCCACATCCATATTGTTGAGTAATAATTCTGCCTTTATTTCTGTTACTGGGGCAAGTAGCTCGCTCATAAGTTCTTTAAGATTCTCTCCTCTGTTCTCTGGCACCCCCTGGAAGCGCAGGACCATATTGGCCTTATCCATTTATACTTGGAGCATTTGATCTTCCAAAGAAGTTTTCTTTTCCAATTTTTGCACTTTCTTCTTCACTTTCTGTGTTGATTCAGCCACTTCCTTTACTTTCTCAGCATCCTGCTTCATTACTTGGATCAAATCCATTATTTGCGTTTGTTGTGCAGTAATACTTTGTGTTACCACGGACATCTGCTCTTTAAAGTTATTCAGCTGTTCCAGTAGAGGGCGCATGAACTCAGCTACAGCCTTTGCCGTCTCACTGGTCGTTTCCGGCTTTGGGGACTCTGGTTTCGTTTTCAAAAGTCTTTCTTTGTCCCTCTTCCCCACCATCTTTTCCCCCGTTTGTTTACTTTCGGAAAGTTTTTTAAAGTCTCTGAATATGCGCTTAACTGCTTAGCTTGATTGGGTAAGTACTTCTGGGCAATTTCGATCGCGTTTTTCTTCTGCCCCCCCCCCCTTTTGCTCAACAGTTTATGCGCATGGGAGGCGTCCCCCCCGCTCGCTTTTCCAGTTCTACGGAGTAGGGTAGGGAGCGTCTTTTCTTTCAAAAATCGTTTCCCAGTTGACTCATGTTCATAGTTGGCCTTCCGACCACGCTTCTTTCATCATTTTTCACGCCCAATCTCCTGCGCTTGACCTGGTTAGCTTCACTTGTACCATTCGGTATCTCGGCTGGAAGAACCACGGAGCAAAGAGGCGCCTCGATTCTCTGGCATTCCGCCATCGAAGAGGTTACCCCTCAGAGCTCCTTGGCCAGGGTCCCTTCGCTGGGCCCCCGGGGGGGTTTACGAGCCTGCTCGCCCCCTCCTTCTGCTGGAGTACAGAGACATCCCCGGGAGATGAGTCCGCAAGCGTGCCACCATCAACCGGAAACTCAGCTGTGAACGTACTTTTGATAGATGGAGATTTATGCTAGAATAGAGCTGTTCACAAACATACAGTGTCCCAAACATAGACAGAAATTTAGAAGCAAAAGACTTTAAGTTGGGGGTAATTTGGACCCCAAAACTGTTCCAGTGGGCTAATGTCAACTTCAGAAGCTTATCCTTCCATACAGCATCACACTGCTCCCCCACGTACCTGTGATTTGTAGCATCTTTTCATTGGTAAGTGTGGAGCAGTGTGAATGTCCCATTTTGTCAACTGTCCTCACTCACAATCCAAAACCCTAATTCTGCAGCAATGGATCCACAGCATTTGTGTAGTGGGTCACACCAAACTTTCCACCAATCCACATATCATGTCCATAGCCAGAGATTACAATGCAAAAGTCATGGATCCACTGCTTTCTGGTGTTGCCATGGTTCCAAAGCATGGCTCCTCGGGATTTTTTTGTTGGTTCACACATTAATCCCTTATCATCTCCATGCCAACAGATGACAACACAAAAAATAATGGATCCACTGCTTCTTGGCTTTGCCCCATTACAATAACATTATTCTGAAGCAAGGATCCTCATGAATCCCCAGGATTTTTGTATTGAGTCATGTAAAATTCATTATCCAATTGCATATAACGTCCATGGCCCCAGGGGGCACCCAAAAGATCATGGATCCACTACTCCATGGTGCCACCACAGTGCAAAAAAGTATTTCCAAACCATGAGTCATCATGGATCCTCAGGATCTTTGCATTTGATCAACCCATATTCACTGTCCAATCACATATGTTCAATAACCACTGATAGCAACAAAAAAATCAGGGATCCACTGCTTTATGGCAGTGCCATAGCACAAAAATGTGGCTTTGAAGCACAGATCCTCATGGATCCTCATGCTTTTTGCATTTGGTCACCCATATTCACTGTCCAATCACAGATCATGGCCATAGCTACAGATTTCACCACAAACATCATGGATCCACCACTTTATGGAGCTGCCACAGTGGAAAGACATTGTTCCAAATCTCGGATATTGTGGATCCTCAGGATTTTTGTATTGAGTCACCCCAAGCTCACCATCAAATCACATGTCTTATCTATAGCCACAGATTACACCACAAAAAGCCCACATGCACAATGTTACAGTGCCACCACATCGCAAAAACATGCATGGATCCTCTGGATTTTTCCATTATGTCACCACAAGCTCACCATCAAATCACATATCTTCACTATGGGGCTGAACTGAAGGGCTTGCTTCAGAGTTCTCAGAGATACTTTGCTGTCTCCCTGCTTTAAAGACAGACATGTAGCTCTTAAACGTTTATTGTCCTATGAGTGGGAATCCAAAGCAAAATGTTATAGGAAGTTTTTAACCTGCGTCCCATCTGCTTCACCATATAACCTCATACTGCATTTTCAACATAGGGTTGAATTAAAGTGGGATGTGAAAAACAAGCTATAAAACCACACAGCATTTTGTTTTGTCACTGCTAGTTACATTACAAATCCAAATTCACAATCACAGCTGTTTAAAAAAAAATTAAGGCTTGCAATCCTAGTTCCCATTTTCTTTCCTGCATAAGAGTGTATAAACCTTCCATAGGAAGAAATCCTTACTAATACTGATGGTTCTGGCAACAGAGAAAGTTCTCCGTTTAAACCGATTTCTTGTTTTAGCAGCAAAATTATGTCTATGTCATCAGAAACAGAATCTTGATTGAGCATGTTATGTGATTTCTGTGGTGCAGTCCGTAGCCCTGGACATGACATGTGATTTGATGGTGCATTTGGGGTAACGGAATGCAAAAACCCTGAGGACCCATGCTTCGGAGCCATGTTTTTGCGCCATGGTGTCGCCACGAAGCCATGGATCCCTGATTTTTGTGGTGCAGACTCTGCCCATGGACATGGTATGTGATTTGATTATGAGTTTGGGGTGACCCTGTGGAGGAACTCCCCCCCACTCTGAGGTTTCAAAGTGTTCCATCCTAGTTTTTTTCTCTTCTCTCTGGAAGGGCAGGAAGCTAGGTCAGTTACCAGCCATGGTTCTGCAAATAGCTTGGCTTGCAAAGGAACTGAGGGATTTGGTGTTAGGAATCTCCAGGTGACTCCTGGAGATTTCGTAGAATGCCTGCAAGGAGGGCTCCCAGGATGCACCTGGGTGGCCCAGGGTCCACTTGGGTAACCAGGGCATACCAGGTCAAAGGGGGTGGAGAGTGTGATGTAGAATGAGTGGAGTCAGAAGTTTAATAAAAGAGCTTGCTTCCAGGAAAAGAAGAGAGAAGAGATTGGATTTATACCCCGCCCATCACAACCCAAAGGTGTCTCAGTGCGGCTTACAAACTCCTTTCCCTTCCCCTCCCCACAACAGACACCCTGTGAGGTAGGTGGGGCTGAGAGAGCTCTGACAGAAACTGCTCTTTTTCAAGGACAGCTCTTATCAGAACTATGGCTTGCCCAAGGTCATCCAGCCAGGTGCAAGTGGAGGAGTGGGGAATCAAACCCGGTTCTCCCAGATTAGAGTACACGCTCTTAACTACTACACCAAACTGGCTCTCTGGAGGAAGGGTCTCTTGCTGCTGATCTTTGGAAGAGGACAGAATTCCGAACTCTGTTCTGCAGGTCAGGAGCCATTGGCCATGTGGCTTGGCCTGCTGGCTTCAGAGAGCCTTAGGTAATGAGAGACCTTTAGAGCCTTTTGTAACTTTCTAAGCTTGAAAGTGCCTACTGTATTTCAACATCTAGTAGAGTACGTTTTAGAATCAGGGAAAGAAGGATTCAATTATGACCAACTTTTATTTGTCTGTCTGGTTGCGGATCTGGTGCTGTGTATGCTTGTAATCTTTTCCTCTTTTTAATAAACATCATACTCTCTGAAGCTGGTAGTGTTCTCTGGACCACATAGTTTCCCCAACCACCTTAGACTAGGCTACTGTAAGAGGGGAGTCCCAAGAAGGGGGAAGGCAAGCAGTCAAGGCACCCATTGCCAGTCCTCCAGGGGACCCCCAAAGAAAGAATTTGGTCCCCGTGGTAAGTAGGAGCTGGGTAGCAGGAGAACAGAGGCAGGGCCTCAGTTTGAGAAGGGATGTCAGTAGTCTGTCCCTCCTGGTAGGAAGACCCCAACAAGACAGTGGTGTAAGCAATACCCAAGTGGAAGGAGGTGGAATAGCATCCTCCAGGAATTGGTGCATGCCAAGCAGGGGGCAGGCAGAAGAGGGTCTGTAAGTCAGAGCAGGCCCGTTCTTTCACAGACCCAATGCAAAAACCATGAGGATCCGTGCTTCGGAACCATGTTTTTGTGCCATGGTGTGGCCACAAAGCGGTGAATCTGATTTTTGTGGTGCAGGCTCTACCCATGGACATGTCATATGATTTGATGATGACTCTGGGGTGATACGATGCAAAAAACACTGAGGATCCATGCTTTCCAGGCACATCTTCCCACCTGCCCTGCCATAAAGAAGAGGAGGAGGAGGTTGGATTTATACCCCACCCAAGGGAGTCTCAGAGTGGCTTACAAACTCCTTCCCCTCCCCAGAACAGACACCCTGTGAGGTAGGTGGGGCTGAGAGAGCTCTTTCGAGAACTGCCCTTTCAAGAACAGCTCTTGTCAGAACTATGGCTTGCCCAAGGCCATCCAGCAGCTGAAAGTGGAGGAGTGGGGAATCAAACCCGGTTCTCCCAGATTAGAGTCCGTGCACTTGATCACTACACCAAATCACTACACTGCACACTTAACCACTACACCAAACAAAGCAGCGAATATGTGATTTTTGTGGTCAGATCTGTGCCCATAAACATATGTGATTTGATGGTGAGTTTGGGGTGTCCCAATGGAAGAAACCAGGAGGATGCACACTTCAGAACCATGTTCTTGCACCATGGTGTTGCCACGAAACCGTTAATCCCTGATTTTTTTGGTGCAAGCTCTGCCCATGGACATGATATGTGATTTGATTTTGAGTTTGGGGTGACTCAACCACAAGAAACCTGAGGATACATGAGGATCCGTGCTTTGGAACCATGTTTTTGTGCCATGGTGTCACCACAATGCTGGGGTATCACTGATTTTTGTGTGGCTGCCTATAGACTAAGTCTGGTGGTGGGTTATTAATCCACACTCCTCTATGTAAAAAAATAGCCTAACCTAACAAGGTTTAACAGCCTCCCCTCACTGAGTTTCCCAGTCCTCAGATGGTGTGGATGAAGCAGAGACTGGGAAAATGCGAGCAAGGAGCTGGGACGCGGCTTCTCAACCTCCTTTCCCCGACCATAATGGCTGCTCCAGCCTGGGGTGCCCCTGAAGCGCAGCCCTGCGCGGAGTGACTCCAGAGGAGCCCCATTGAGCTGCATTATAGGAACCCGCTGACTGTGGCCGGGCGGCAGTCAAGTCCCGCGGGGTCTGCACGGGAAAGGGCTGGAAGCCTTTTCCCCCCTGGGCTGCAGCAGTGACAGGGTTAAAGCAGCCGAGCAGTTTGCTAGAGCGGCCAAGCAGGGGAGGGGGCGGAGAGGGCAAGAGCGCAGGGAGGGGATCAGACACGCCAAAGCGGAAAAAGCCTTGCAGCCGGAGCCTGGGAAGCTTTACTCTCAAGTAAGTCCATTCAGTCTCGGAGTGTTCTGGGGGAGGAGGGGTGTGTGTGTTTAAATCCTTCCCAAACGTGGTTCCCTTCTGCGGGCGTTTCCCTTTGTTTGCCCCGGTCCTGGGGCGCCTGCCTGGCGGGTCCTCAGGGCTTGCAAGGCGGCTCTTGGGGGGGATCCTGATCCGCCAGGCAGCTGGGGGTGCCCAGGCCAGCCGCATCCCTTGCTTGAGGGTGAGCACAAGATTTTATCCGGGATAGATTGTTCATCATTTTATATTTTTCACGTTTCTTTTATTGTATCTTTTGTCCTGTTTTATCGGGTGCATTTGAAATGGTGGAAGTCCCCTCGAGTCCCATTAAGGGAAGAGGGAGCAGGAGATGCAGGGGCTGAAGGGCGGGGTCTGAATTTTGTAAAGCAAAATAAATTCTGAGGTCAGGATGAAGCGCCGGGGAGGGGGGAGGGGATCACATGGGAGGAATCATTTGTGCTGATCGGCTGCCCAAAATTCCACAAATTTGGGCCACTTCTCCCCTCCACCCACTGGCAGTTGGGGGGAGGGGTATTTTAACTATTTACATTAAAAGTTTGAGTCCAGTGGCACCTTTAAGAGAAGCAAAGTTTTATTCAAGGTATAAGCTTTTGTGTGCAAGCACCCGTCTTTAGGATAGTTCCGGTTTTTGCATTTTGTAAGAAAGGAAATGTTATATCAGTGTGTACCTGTGCAAGTTTCTTCATAAGGTTGATGCTGTTCCATTCCACGTGGCTTAATGTGGTGCCTTCCGTAGTTGCGCTCGGACTCAGACTTGGTTCTGCTGCTTCAGACCAACACAGCTACCTGCCTGAATCTACATTAAGTATAGTCTGCCATTTAATGTCACTCAACGCAATCAATAGGATGGTACAGTCAATAAACTACGAAATAGAATTTGGGCTAGGCACCCAATACTACCTTCAACCATAGGCCTGGCAAAACAACTCTGTTTTGCAATCTTTGTGGAATTGTACCAGATCCCGCAGGGCCATGATCTCTCCTGGAAGAGTGGTGTCATCTGCCTATCTCAGTTTATTAATGTTCTTCCAGCAGTTTTCACTCCACCTTCATGTAAATCTAATCCAGTATTCCTTATGACACGTTCTGCATATAGATAGAAGAGACAGGGAGATAGAATACATCCTAACCTGACACCCTTGCCAATTGGAAAGATTTCTGTTTCTTCATATTTTGGCCTAACAGTGGCCTCTTGCGGCCAGAGTACAGGGAGTACAGGTTGTTCATCAAAACAATTGGATGTTGTGGCCAGTGTTCCCTCTAAGCTGAGTTAGTGTGAGCTAGCTCACAGTTTTTTAGCCTCTGGCTCACACATTTTTGTCTTAGCTCAGGAAGGGATGGCTCCAGAGGAAATTAATTTATGCAGTGGCCAAATCACTCGCTCACAACTCTAATGCCAGTCGCTCACCAAGTAGAATTTTTGCTCACAAGACTCCACAGCTTAGAGGGAACATTGATTGTGGCACCCCCATTTCTTTTAAAATCAACCATAGCTTTTCTTGATCCCCACAGTCAAAAGTGGGAATGTAAGCTAGGAAATTTTTGTAATTTTTTAAAAATTGCATTTTATATGTGTGTGTATGTGTGTGTGTTTATGTGTGCACCAGGAGTCATGGCGACCTCTGGTGACGGACCCTTACTGGGGGCCTGGAGGATATTCAGAGAGGTGGCTGGTTTTTCAAGGAAGTCTCCCCATCCAAGTACTTGCCAGAGTCAACCCTGCTTAGCTTCTGAGATCTGATGAGATCGGGTTTGCCTGGGCTATCCAGGTCAGGGACTTTTTGTAAAATGCTGAGCATCACTTTATTTGCATGAGAAATTAATGCAATGGTCTGATAGTTGTTACAGTCTTTTAAGTCTCCATTTTTCAGAACTGGAATGTAAAGTGAGCGTTTCCAGTCTGTGGGCCACTGTTTTGTTTTCCGTCTTTGCTAACATAATCATGTTAAGGTTTTGATGGATTACTTTTCTGTGGCTTGGAATAGCTCTACTGATATCTCACCTACTCCAGGTGATTTGTTTCTCCCAGTTGTTCTCAGTGCAGCTTTGCTTTCTAAAACTCTTACCTTCTTCTTCAAAAGATTCTTCTTAAAAGGAATGTGTCCTCCATTCATCTCTTTTTAAATAATTCTTCAGTGTATTGTTCCCATCTTTTCTTCAATATTTCTACCTCTAGATCATACACTAGGCTGGGAAGAAACCCCAACCCTGGTTCTCGCCCCTGTGGTTAAAGCGGCTCTGATGGTGGAGGAGTCAGGGATGAGGAGTCTGGGAGTGGGTCAGGATCCATCTCTTCAGCTTGTTCCATTCCTCCTCTTACCCCTCTCCCTTCCTGTTGTTGCAGATGTGGGGAAGATCCCTGAAGGTGGAAGCAAAATTCTCTGAGGCAGAAGGAGCTCCGTCAGAGGAAGGTCAGAGGGCGCAGGCCCAGGAGCATGCCCAAGATGCCCTGTCAAGCGGTAAGGGAGCCTCCTGCCCAGATGGGATCAGGGCACATAGTGAAGCTGTTGGGCAGAAGGTTCAGGACAGGAGAAAAGGGAGATACTTCTGCAGAGTACGTAGA
>NW_015166537.1:110890-117663 GCF_001447785.1 Gekko japonicus
GCTAAGAATGGTCAGCCCTGGTTAGTTTTTGGATTGGGAGACCACCAAAGAAATTCAGAGTTGCTATGCAGAGGCAGGCAATGGCATACCACCTCTGAATGTCTCTTGCCTTGGAATATCTGGAGTCACCATAAATCAGTTGTGATTTGACAGCACTTTATACAAACACACACACGCCATGTTCTGGGGCAGCCTATCTCAGGAAACCCGTTGCCAGGGGCCAGTCCTTTCGGTTCTGGGTCTCTGCATAAAGACTTTTCAGGGGCATCTGGGGAGGCCATAGGATTAGGGATGCCAGGCCACGTCCTGCCACCCCTGTGAGGTTTGAGGACAGAGCACAGGGTGGACATGGTGTCATTTTCATGTACGTGGTGTCATTTTACCTGGATGTGAAGTCAGAGCATCAGCAGACGCTCTGGAAACACATTCGTAGTACTCAGGAGTTCCCAGAGCATCAGCTCTAGAGGTTTTCAAACAGAGGCTAGATGGCCATCTGACAACAATGAGGATTCTGTGAATTTAGGCAGATCATGAGAGGGAGGGCAGGAAGGGTTGCCTAAGTGCTTAGTTCTTCTGGCCCTGTCTTACATCCCCAGGGAAATGCTGATTGCCACTTTGGGGTCAGGAAGCAATTTTTCTCCAGGCCAGTTTGGACAGGGATCCTGGAAGTTCTTTGTCATCTTCTGGGTGTGGAGCAGGGTTCACTGTGCGTGGTGAGGGGGAGGTATTTGTGAATTTCCTGCATTGTGCAGGGGGTTGGACTAGATGACCCTGGATGTCCCTTCCAACTCTATGATTAGATCCAAGCAGAGTAACAAACTATTTTTTGTTTGGTGTAGTGGTTAAGTGCACGGACTCTAATCTGGGAGAACCGGGTTTGATGCCCCACTCCTCCTCATGCACCTGCTGGATTGCCTGGGGAAAGCCATAGTTCTGGCCCAGCTGTTCTTGAAAAAGAGCAGTTTCTGTCAAGAGCTCTCTCAGCCCTACCTGCCTCACAGGGTGTCTGTTGTGGGGAGGGGAAGGGAAAGGAGTTTGTAAGCTGCTCTGAGACACCTTTGGGTAGTGAAGAGCGGGGTATAAATCCAATCTCTTCCTCTACTTATTATTAATAATGAGATTTAACAACAGCTGTAATTCAAAAACATGTAGGAAAAATGAGCACAGTAAAGGTTGGTGAACCAGCAAAATAAGAAACCCTTAACGTGTCTAACTATACTGCACCTAGCCTTCTCTAGGTATTCGGCTTCAAGTTGACTCACCCCTTTTGGATGAGGGATCCCTCCATCTACAGCAGCTTCACAATAGCTCTGCTTCCTAGGAGTGAACCCCCTCCCACTTCGGGTAAAGCCTTTTATCACTTCTTCCCAGGCAACACCCTCTCCTATTCTACTGGTTGTCAGTTTTCCCTCCCAATCCCCTGTTAGCCATCCCTAGTGTCCAAAGGAGACCTGGGAAATGTAGGCCCTGATAGCTACTCTACTACAGGCTTCCCTGGAGCCACTAGGCCTCTCTAGAGCCTGTAGGCCGCACTACAGTTGGCTTAGGACCATGAAAAGCCCATTCCTTGCCAAGGAGGGGGTTTCCGTGAAATCTCAGTCCAAGAATAAAGGTCAATTAAAAAACAAGGAACAAGGTCCTCCATCCTAAGTAATTCAATTCAAATACCTTTTATTGGCATACAATATTAGAAGCATTTACCAATAATACAATCCAAAAGAAATTATAAAATAGATAGTCATGGCTATGTCAGGCCTAACTCAATGTGTCACAATCTAGCTTGTACGGACCATACAAAAGATGCCTAAATCATAAAATAAATTGGCATTCTAAACTTTTAAACTTAAGTTTTTAGACTTATAAATTAAGAATCATTAATATGATCAGGGTCACTCTTCCGTTTTATAAAACCATGGAGAAACGTAGCGGTCAGTTCAGTGATCTCCGGATCTCGTGAAGCAAGGAGAAATTGTACCTTGATTCTATCCGATTGGCCTGTTACCAACCTAAGGGGGGCTTTTATAAATTCCACTCAAATGTCATTTAACAACTCCATCCTAAGTAGAGAATACACTCCAGGGAAAATGAAAATGGAACTGTGGCCTTTGCAAGGACTTTCAATCATAGAATACACATCATTTTGTGGATGCAGATTTCCTTAGGAGAGAAACTGTAACTGTTTGGGTGCGGAAAGAACTTCCTTTGGAAAAGAGCCCTTGGTTCACATCAAAGAAGTCACACAGGTGGAGAGCCACAGAAATGGTCAGAGTCCAAACCAAGCGTCTCTGATGCAGGAGGCTTAATGTACTTTGAAACTGTATTTGGTTGTACACTTCAGTGTACTGCAGGAAGAAGCCACTGAAATATTTGAAGTGTGTGGCTGGAACTTCAGGTTCCTCCTTGCATGGATTCTAACAGGATCTTTGGTGTAGTAGTTAAGTGTGCGGGCTCTAATTTGGGAGAACCGGGTTTGATTCCCTACTCCTCCACTTGCAGCTGCTGGATAACCTTGGGCAAGCTGTAGTTCAGTCAGACCTGTTCTCTCAAGGACAATTCTAGAAACAGCTCTCTCACCCCACCTACCTCACAGGTTGTCTGTTGTGGGGAGGGGAAGGGAAAGGAGTTTGTAAGCTGCCCTGAGACTCCGGGTGAAGGGCGGGGTATAAATCCAATCTCTTGTTCTTCTCTTCTTCTTTGCTGGGAGGAAACTGTCTGATTGGTCCGAAAACACCATTGGGGACATTTTCCTTCTTCATTGTCCAAGACTACACTCAGAATGAAGATGTAAGAACATATGTCAGGATTCAAGGCAGACCTAAGAAGCAGAAAATCAGTCGCAGGGTGAAGAAGAGGGATAACTCCATTCCTTGCCTAGGGAAGGATTTCCAAGAAGTAGTTCACATGTTGGAGGAGTGTGGAATGAACTTCTCCGATCAAATCCATTATAATGTCAATTTTGGAATGCACAGTGGAAAGAAGCCCTATCAATGCCTGGAGTGTGGAAAGGCCATGATTGGCAGAACAGAGTTCCTTAGACATCTGAGAACACATATAGAAGAGAAACCTTATAGTTGTTCTGACTGTGGGAAGAGCTTTTCAAACAAATCAGACCATCTTCAACACCAAAGAATTCATTCAGGAAAGAAGTCCTTTATCTGTTCAGAGAGTGGAATGATGTTCTTGGATCGAAGAAAGGGTAATATATATTTTTCAAAGCACAATATAATGAAGGCATGTAAATGCTTTCGGTGTGGAAAGTACTTCAGATACAGATCACAGCTTTTTGTGCACCAAAGGATCCACTCAGGGGAGAAACCTTTTGAATGCTCAGAGTGTGGAAAGAAATTCAGTCATAGTTTCCTTCATAAACAGCATCAAAGAACCCACACAGGAGGGAAACTTTTTGAATACTCAGAGTGTGGGAAGACATTCAGCAAAAGTGGCCATCTTCAAAGTCATCTAAGAACTCACACAGGGGAAAAGACTTTTGAATGCTCAGAGTGTGGGAAGAGATTCAGTAATAGTACCACTATTCAACAGCATCAAAGAACACACACAAGGGAGAAGCCTTTTGAATGGCCAGAGTGTGGGAAGACATTCCATGACAGTAGCACTCTTCAACAGCATCAAAGAACACAAACAGGGGAGAAGGCTTTTGAATGGTCAGAGTGTGGGAAGAGATTCAGTAATAGTACCACTATTCAACAGCATCAAAGAACCCAAACAGAGGAGAAGCCTTTTGAATGCTCAGAGTGTGGGAAGAGATTCAGCCATAGTGGCAATCTTTTACGGCATCAAAGAACCCATACAGGGGAGAAACCTTTTGAATGCTCAGAGTGTGGGAAGAGATTCAGCCATAGTGGCAATCTTTTACGGCATCAAAGAACCCATACAGGGGAGAAACCTTTTGAATGCTCAGAGTGTGGGAAGAGATTCAGCCATAGTGGCAATCTTTTACGGCATCAAAGAACCCATACAGGGGAGAAACCTTTTGAATGCTCAGAGTGTGGGAAGAGATTCAGCCATAGTGGCAATCTTTTACGGCATCAAAGAACCCATACAGGGGAGAAACCTTTTGAATGCTCAGAGTGTGGGAAGAGATTCAGCCATAGTGGCAATCTTTTACGGCATCAAAGAACCCATACAGGGGAGAAACCTTTTGAATGCTCAGAGTGTGGGAAGAGATTCGGTCACAGTGGCACTCTTCAACAGCATCAAAGAACCCACACAGGAGAGAAGCCTTTTCAGTGCTTAGAGTGTGGGAAGAGATTTGGTCACAGTGGCACTCTACAAAAACATCTCAGAACCCACTCAGCAGAGAAGCCTTTTGAATGCTCAGAATGTGGGAAGAGATTTGGTCACAGTGGCCATCTTCTATGTCATTTAAGAACCCATACGGGGGAGAAGCCTTTCGAATGCTCATTGTGTGGGAAGAGATTCTGTCAGAGTAGCAGTCTTCAACGGCATCGAAGAACCCACACAGAGGAGAAGCCTTTTGAATGCTCAGATTGGGAAGAGATTGTATTACAGTAGCACTCTTCAACAATATCAAAGAATCCACACCACGGTGCAGCCTTTTGGATACTCAGAGCATGGGAAGAGATTCAGTCAGAGTGGCCATCTTCAACAGTATCAAGGAATCCACAGCAGGCAGAAAGCTTTCGAATAGAAAGAGATTCAGTCTGCATGGTTATTTTCAACAGCATCGAAGAACCCACACAAGGAAAACTCATGTAACTTCTTAGCCCACGGAGGGATTTCAAACAACTATTACAGGAGATGACATAAATGTCACTTTGTCTGGCTGGGCCATGTGTGCCATACAATGTAATGCCAGGTTCCAGAGATATAAACTTTAGAAGGGACATAGGGAAACCCAATTAACAATATTATTTTTCCTCAGTATACATACATGCTTAATAATTAACAGACTTACATTATTTTCTTTATTTTACAGTCTTTGATAACTGACTTCCTTGTCTCTGAATTATTGTATGAATATCTGGAGTCAATGTTTGTGCTGTAGCAATCTTGATTGTGCTGGTTAGGTGTCTTATCTGTAAGCTGAGAACGTACTTTTGATATATGGAGATTTATTCCAGAATAGAGCTGATCTCGAACGGTGACCAGAAAAAAGCTCACATGAAAAAAGCCCTCAGAAAAAATCCCATGGTCAAAAATGCTCACAGGAAAAAAACTGACATGGAAAACTGCCCACATGGACAACTGCCCACATGGAAATAAGCCCACACAGAAAAAAGCCCATACACAGAAAGCCCACATGGAAAGAAGCCCACATGGAAAAATACCATGTAAAGTGCCATAGATATTGAATCGGTATTACCTGTTTTATTTTGTTATTTTAGGATTAAAACATGTCATATTAACATGCAACAATTTGTGTTGTTTTTATCAAGTATAATCCTATATATACAGTTGTCTTACGGTTTGCCATTTCCTGGTCTCCCATTGGTTGTGCTATGCACTCCATCAGTCATTGGCCCATCAACCGCCACTCAAGAGTACTCGAGTGCCATTGGCTGGATGCTGGGTCCACTACTCTCCCCCACCCACTGCTAGCCTAGACACTCTTCCCTTACAGAATTCTGCTGCTTGGCTCCTGTGGGACTAACTTTTCCCTTGATGGCTGTTGCTAGGCAACCAAGTTTGGTTCTGTCAGTAAAAAGACAAAGGAAGGAAACAGGCCTTTGTGAGGAACTCATTGGGGCCAGTCCTGACAAGAGTTGCCAGCTCCAGGTTGGGAAATTCTGGATATTCTGTGTCTAAGGAAGCCAGGGTTTGAGGAGGGGGGAGGCCTCAGCTAAATAGAATGCCATAAAGCCCACCCTCCAAAGCAGTTATTTTCTCCAGGGGTGGGAAGAGATCTGTTGTCTGAAGTTCAGTTGTGATACCCAGTGATCTTCAGGCTCCACCTGGAGGTTGGCTACAAGCGTAGCAGTTAGTGCTTCAGAGCAGGGTCTGCTAGACCCAGGTTCCTGTTGTGGAAGTTGAGTGGGTGATTTTGGACCAGTCACAGACTTTCAGCCAAACCTACCTCACAGGGTTGTTGCGCAGATCAAAAGGGGGAGAGGAGAATGATGTAAGCTGCTTTGGTCTCCACTGTGGAGAAAGACTATACTTTTCCTCCTGGGGAATCATTGCTACCAATCTCCAGGTGAGTTATCAAACACTGATAAAAATGACAATGACACTTAATAAATCTTATGAACTTGAATTTATATTACAAATGACACTTTTAAAATATTACTACGGAAATTCTAACATTCTCAAGGAAAAGTCCATCATCCTCAATGAGCACCCAGTTATAAACTCATTTCACCAATCTTCCTCAGGAGTAATCCTATTATATTTTCTATTAAATTATCTTCTGGTTCCATTTTCAAATTATTACAGCTTAACTTCTTTTGTGTCTTCTTCAAATTATTGTAGAACAACAGTGGTTATTTAGAATGGAAAGAAACATGAAGCTGAATGGAATATTGTTATAATTAAAATTTTGAAATAATTTATAATTTATAACTTCTAACTGGTTGCTACTACTAGAAATAAATAAACTGGCTTGCTCCTAATTCAAACACTTGAAATGGAACTAGAAGTGGAGGGGTGGGACTTCAGACAGGTGGTATTTGTATTAGGAACAAGCCAGTTAATTTCTAATAGTAGCAATCAGTCCTCTTTTCTATCCAGCTAGAAGCCTTCTTTTTTTAAATTGGCTGGCAATTACTCTCTATCTCAAGTTGCTGGCTTCATTG
>NW_015166537.1:117739-118120 GCF_001447785.1 Gekko japonicus
TTTTAAATAGGTTGACAAATGCTTTCCACCACTCAATTTTGGAACTCAAACTCTCTAAAAACTATTCTGATTGATTCAATGCAGCTGCATGTTGAATATCCCTTTCTTAAAGGTGTAAAATATTAACAAGGTTGCTAAAGGCTGTTCTGTATAATACTTCCACTTTTGAATACATTTGTATTTAGTCTTTAAATGAACTGGGTTCTATTAAATTATCTTCTGGTTCCATTTTCAAATTATTACAGCTTAACTTCTTTTGTGTCTTCTTCAAATTATTGTAGAACAACAGTGGTTATTTAGAATGGAAAGAAACATGAAGCTGAATGGAATATTGTTATAATTAAAATTTTGAAATAATTTATAATTTATAACTTCTAACTG
>NW_015166537.1:118340-118937 GCF_001447785.1 Gekko japonicus
CCTGCAATCTCCCCCGAAATGACCTCTGGCTCTGTGTCATTATACCATGCTGAGCTGGCCCGCCCTCCAAGACAGCCAGTGTGATGTAGCAGCACTTCAAAGCAGGGTCTTCCAGACCCAGGTTCTTCCTGTGGAAGCTAATTGGGTGATTTCAGACCACTCACAGGGTTGTTGTGCAAATCAAAAGGGGGAGAGGAGAATAATGTGAGCTGCTTTGGTCACCACTGTGGAGAAAGACTGCACTTTTCCTAGGTAGAGGCTCCAGGTGTGTGGGGGAGATAGAAAGCTGAAAGAGGGATTGATAACGATATGTTGATGGTTGGCTGGGAAGGAGATAGGGTTGCTACCTCCAAGACAGGTACAATGCCATAGGCACTACCCTCCAAACCAGCCATTTTCTCCTGATGAACCATTGTTGCCAATCTCCAGGGGAGGCAAACCAAGGGGAGAGATCACGGGAAGGAAGTGGAAAAGGAAACAAACAACCGTGATATATTATGCCACAAAAAGTCTCCAAAGACTAGAAATTTCTTTTTCCAATATTCAGTTTACTGGATGCAATTCAAACGCCATCAACACCAACGGATCATGCATATC
>NW_015166537.1:119383-129886 GCF_001447785.1 Gekko japonicus
CCAGTATTTTTCCATTCTTTTAAGTCTTTCCAATCTTCAAAAAAGTCTTCTGCTGCCATATTATTCAGTTTCCTTGTCATCTTATCCATTTCAACCATAAAAAGTAGTTTTTTAATCCATTCTCCAATTCCAGGAACTTCCTCTTGTTTCCAACTTTGCGCATATGTCATTCTGGCAGTCACAATCATGTACCACATAAGCGTCCTTTTCGCCACATTGACCTCTTCCATTTTAAGTCCCAAAAGTAATATTTCTGGTTCTTTTTTAAATGTGCAGTTAACTATTTTTTCCATCTCTGCATGAATCTCACCCCAAAACTTTTTAGCTTTTTCACATGTCCACCACATATGGTAAAGCGAGCCTTCTACTTTTTTACATTTCCAACATTTACTCGACATATTTGTATTCATATTTGCAATCTTTTTTGGAGTCATATACCATCTATACATCATTTTATAACAGTTCTCTTTTAAATTATTACATGTCGATATTTTCAAGGCACTCTTCCATAAATATTCCCAAAATGACATTGGCATTTCCTTATTCATATTTATTGCCCATTTTACCATTTGCTCTTTAACTACCTCATCCTCAGTGTACCATTTTAACAATATTTTATACATTTTTGAAATAAGTTTCTTACCTCCCTCCAACCACTAATTCTCTATATCATTATATTTCTCTCTAAAGCCAAAGGTCTTTTTGTCTTTTTTAAACAAATCATTAATTTGTCTATATTGGAACCAACCATATTTAAACGCTAGATCTTCTTCCATTTTCATTTCATATGTCTTTCCCACAGGCTTCAACATGTCTTTATATTGTACCCAATCTTCTCCTTTATATATCGAAAAAGGCTTTATCACCTCTGCCGGTACAATCCAAAGAGGTCTCTGATCAGAAAAAAACCTTCTGCATTTAATCCATGTATCAAGAAGTACTCTCCTGATTTAATGATGCTTTAAAAGACCATCCATTTTCACCTTCTCGTAGCATAAATATGCATGCCATCCAAATTTGCATATTTCTAATGCCAACAATTTCTTATTGCTTAAAGTGGCCCACTGCTGCATGTATGAAGAGGGCTTTAATGCTCTTGAGTGTAAAGGCTTGGAAGGGAAAATACGACACCATGGTGCAAAAACATGATTCCAAACCATGGATCCTTATGGATTTTCAGAGGTTTTGCATTGGGCCACCCAAAACTTGACATCAAATCACATATCATGTACATGGAAAGAGCTTGCACAAAACCCCCCCACAGATTAACAGTTTCCTGGCAACACCACGGCACAAAAACATGGTTCCTTAGCATGGATCCTCAGGGTTTTTGCATTTGGTCACCCCGAATGAAACATCAAATCGTATAAGATGTCCCTCGCCATATATGGTACCACAAAAATCACATTTTCAATCAAGATTATATTTCTGAACCGCACACATCTTTTTGCTGCTAAAACAAGAAATTGATTTAAACTGACAACTTTCTATGTTGCCAGAATTTTCAGTATTAGTGGGGATTTCTTTTGATTAAAGGTTTATTGACTCTTAATGAAGGAAACAAAATATGAACTAGAAAGTTTCATACCAATTCCAAGTCTTAATTTTTTAAAGGACCTGTGATCATCAATTTGGATTTGTAAGTTAACTAGCAGTGATGAAAGAAAATCAGAGGGTAACATCTTCAAGGTGGAACCTGAGATCCTATGTAGGAAGGAAAATAAAGATAGGAAGGACATTAAAGGAAAGAGAAGGAAAATAGACTCCTTTTTTGTTTTGGTATGCCTAAGAAAATTAATAGGAAATAACAAATTAGGCAGAAATCAGAAACCTCTTAGAAAATGAGCAAGAAAGAAATGAAAGGGACAACAGCAAGTACAAGAATTGCTGATGAAGGGGGACTCTTTTTATATATAATAGATTTTATTGGTTTTCTACAAAGAAAAGAAAGACAGACACTACAGATACAAAAAAAACTAACACAAAAGAAGCAGCATGTACTCGATATGTCTACTTAAATTTTACGCAATTAGAATCATTCTTTTATGCACCTAAACTGATTTAACAAATTAAGATATATAGAGATTGTATTTTGTTAATTATCCTGTACAATTCTGAAGATATTTCTCAATCCATTTATATAACCTTGACCAAGTTTTCTCAAATATTTCTTTTTTAGCTTGTAATTGTAAAGTTAATTTGTCAATTTCCACTGTTTCCAGTAGTTTATAAATTATTTCTTCTTTTGATGGAACTTCTTTTCTCCAATATTTTGCATTCCAAATCCTAGCCATAGTTATAACATGTATAATCATATAAACATCTGGTTTTTTAAAACTCTCTGATATAATGTTTAATAAAAACATTTCTGGTACAAATGGTATAATTGTTTCTAACATTCTTTGCAATATCTCATGTATCCAAATCCAATATTTTTAGTTATGTTACAAGACCACCACATATGAAAAAAGGAGCCAGTATTTTGTTTACGTTTCCAACATACATTTGACATATTTGGATAAAATTTTGCTAAATTCTCTCTAAATGTATATTATGGCCTATATTCTGTGCCCATCTAATCATTGAAGATTTGACAATTTCATCTTCTGATTAACTATACCTCGTTGCCTGTGGGAATGAGAATTATCGGGTGTTTCTGAGAAATACAGCAAAAACTTAATCCTGTTATAAGACAGCTAAGGTAAAGCTATATTCTAGCAATGCAAAAGAATGCAAGTATGCAATCAGTTCTAAAGGCAAAACAAGACTGTGAAACACAGCTGTGCCACAGGGACTTGCAGCAGGACAGCAGCAGTGAGCTCCTTGTGGGAAAAGCACAACAGCGGCCAAATTTGGATTGGTATCACAGTGAAAGGGAAGGATGAGCCCCCCCTTTCCAACCAAAAGAGACCCAGGGAGCACAAGTCACCCAACTGAGAGGGCTGTGCACGTACTGATAGGCTACATGAAGATCCATGTTTTTCCTGAAGTTTTTGTACAATGGTGGGAGGTGTCACGAAACGGTGAGTTTTGCTCTACAGTCTGTAGACCTCACTGTGATGTGTGATTTGATAGTGAGTTTTGGAGGGACCCCACATGAAGATCATGAGGATCTATGAGAGAGCCATACTTTAGATTCATGTTTTTGTGCCATGGTGGTGCTAGGAGGTGACAGAGGCATAAGTTCTGTGGTGCAGTCTGTGGCCATGGATGTGACCTGAGATTAGAAGGTGAGTTCAGGGGGGCTCCACATAAAATCCTGAAGACCCATGCTTTGGAACAACACTGTTCCACCATGGTCGCACAGCAAAGCTGTTGCCCAGCCAGGAGCTTTGTGCTCTTTTATGGACATAAATGGACTGTGTATAAAATGTGCAAAAGGGACTCTGATGTATAGTGACCAGATTGTGATGCCAGACACACACCAGCAGTAGCCTGAGGCTATGTACCCGTGGTTCTCGAGGTCGCCCCGTTCCCAGATGTATTCCTACACACATGAAGCACTCCAAAAACAGCCATCTGCCATTGCGGTTTAAATCGTGGACTCCCAACGCCACCTTCATCATCACGCAGGCAACTTCCCTCCCCCCCCCACCTCAGCACAGAAGGCACAAAAGACTCTCCTGCCTTTCACTTGACAAAGGTCTTGGCCTTCCTAATCCTTTTGAGGAACCAGATCTGGCTGAGGAAGTGAACCTCCATCACAATAGGTGACAGCTAATGAGTCATCCCTACCCTCGAGGTGTCTCTGCCATAGACTTAGAAGTTTAATATTGACCAACCCTTTAAGCCCCCTGTCCCCATTGCGGACGTGACTTTTGGAACGGGCCACCAGGGGTTGCCTCAAGGGAGGTGGCCAAAGCCCTCCCCCCCCCCAGAGCCCCCATAGAAAAGTGGGCACCCAGCAACGTATTCTCTCTCTCTTTTGCCCTCTCTAGAACCCTCCCTTGCTCTCTAAACTTACCCTGCCTCTAAGACTTTTGGACTGCAGCCAAAGTCTCCACGTGTTTCTGGCCGGTTCAGACCACGATCCCTATTTCCTATTAGTCTCCCTTATTTTTCCATTTGGACACATCATCACGCCGGACAGGTAGCTATTGCCCCTCAACGATATCCTGCTCATGCGAACGTCTCTTGATTGTCTAATTTTCTTAGAAGCTGTGTAACCGTGTGTGTGCTTGTGTATTGTTTGTTTGTGAAGAATCTACAGTAAAGGAATAATTTTATATTGGAAACCAGCCTCCGTGTCTATTTCTAGTGCTTCTGGAAGAAGCGGGACCCCTGTATATAAAGGTGCTTGTTCCCTTATTGCCTGTTGCTATTTTACAACATTTCATATTCTCTGAAACCTAAGCAGGTGTCAGATTTGAAGATAATTAACAAAATAATTCAATTTGCTTCCTGAACAGTAAAACCCCTGAAGTTCTTGAAAACACAGTTATTCAAATGGAAGTTTGGTTTGGGGAACACTAGAATAGACAGCCTCTGAACATGTACATAGGGCAGAGTTTGTACTTCAGTCCTTTCCCTGTGCATGCATGTTTGCATGAGTGAAGGCCCTGGTGTGCAGGCAGGAGTTTGAAACAGTCTGCACTCTGAAACAGGAAAGCTTTATTGGCTACAAGTTATTAAACTAGAGCACAAGATAAGGGGAGATGACAGTTGTGTCTACTAGCTACACAGATCTAAGGAAAGGAACAGGAAAATCACATCAATTAATTATGGCACGGCTAATTACCCTGCCCTTGTTAGTCGCCCTGAGCCCACTGGGGAGGACGGGATATAAATGTGAAAAATAAATAAAAAATAAATAAAATAAATAAACTTAACAATACAGTAGATACCAACACATCTTACCTCGGATGTTCCTCTGTACAGTTTGGTGTAGTGGTTAAGTGCGCAGACTCTAATCTGGGAGAACCGGGTTTGATTCCCCACTCCTCCACTTGCACCTGCTGGATGACCTTGGGCAAGCCATAGTTCTGATAAGAGCTGTTCTTGAAAAAGAGCAGTTTCTGTCAGAGCTCTCTCAGCCCCACCTACCTCACAGGGTGTCTGTTGTGGGGAGGGGAAGGGAAAGGAGTTTGTAAGCCACTCCCTTGGGTAGTGAAGGGTGGGGTATAAATCCAATCTCTTCTTCTTCTTAATGGAGCAAATACAAATCCTCCCCCTCCCCACCTGCTCCATGTAAAGGTAAAGGTTCCCTTGCTCGAAAGCCAGTCGAATCCGACTCTAGGGTTGCGGTGCTCACCTCCGTTTCAAAGCCAAAGAGCCAGCGCTGTCTGAAGACATTTCCGTGGTCATGTGGCCGGCATGACTAAACACCAAGGCACACGGAATGCTGTTACCTTCCCACTGAAGTGGTACCTGTTTATCTACTTGCAATTTCTTGCTTTCGAACTGCTAGGTTGGCAGGAGCTGGAACTAGAGATGGGAGTCACGCAGCACCCTCGAGTCTCGAACTGCTGAACTACTGACCTTCCACAGCCTGCAGTTCAGCATCTTAACCACTTGAGCCACCACAGCTCCTTCCCTGCTCCATGTAGTGGAATCTAATTCCTAGGCATTTGGCCAAGGAATAAATTTAAATGATTCATGTTGAAGTCAGTGGGACTCTAAAAAGTTGAACATGGTCTCTTCAGTTAATGCCTATCAGACTGATTTAATATCTAGAAATGGCATTCTTTAGGGACAGGTGCATCCTATACCAACCCTAAGGTACTTTGTGTGGTTTCAGACTGCACTATTATATACAGAATTCCACTTGAAGCATCAATAATATGTTTTTGTTTTAAAAGAATTAGGATACAGAAAGAAAAAAGAAAATGGGGTATATAGAAATAATTATGTTTACATTGATCAATGAGAGCCATATTATGCATAAGAGAAAAACAGAGGATATTCAAAGATGCTTCCCTTCTCAACTCCTTTATTACAGTTTCAAACAGATCATTTATAGTTACAGCTACATCAGAGATGGAGAGATACGCAGGGAAGCTTTTCTGGGGCATTAGTTGAGTTTCTTTTGCATAGCTCTCTAGATTACCATTTCCTTAAACTGAAGTTCTACACACATATACATTTTGTCCCACCCCAAAATAGGTCTTTGCTTATATAGTATGAATTTCGTATTTGAGAGTAATTACTGTAATGGTCAGGCCACAATCAGAGTTTACAATCTTATTTCTACAAAGAATTGTTTAAAAGCACTGCATTAGATCTTCAGTAAGAATTGAGGCATTACTGCTTGCAGATTTCAGGGGAAAAGGTAACTGTTGCAAGCAGCATTGTGATTTCCTAACAATTTGAAACTATGATCTTAAATTATCCCGAGCAGACTACAGAAAACTTGTAATGATTCTGAGTAAAACTGTACAGGGAAGTAAAGGAAAGACACGGCGGAATGATGATTATATCTGTTTAGCAGTGATTGCTGGAATAAAATCGGAGGGAAATGAAGACACAAAAGGAGCTATTGGGAATAAGATGTTTCACAAGTACATCAGCAGTTTAAAAAAAAATCACTTGACCATCGTTAACCCTCCAAGAGATGGGCAGATAGTCTAAAAGTTCATAAGAATCCTAAAAAAAAAAATCAATTAACATTCTAATATAAAACTGATACAAGTAATAACTTCTTCCCAGAAAAGCAGAATGACAGGCCACTTCCAAAGCATGTGCCAAAAAGTATGAGCATAATCTTATTTCTCTCCTCTGGCCTTTTACAATACAAATTAAAAGATGTCCTGAAGTAAAGTTTGTTCACTTGCAGACAAAGAACTGGTGTTTGGAATAGGTTTAGATATTAAAAGTCTTATGTTAAATGTTTAGATATTGTCTCTGCTCATTGGTTAGACTTGATAGACCCACCCCTTTCTATCATATTGGTAGACCTGACCTCATATCATCGCCCTGCATTGAGCATTGGGGGTAGGGCTGCCAAGTCCCCCCGGGGGGCAGAAATCCCCCCGTCCCAGAGGCCCATTCCCCAACACCGGGGAATCGGGCCCCGGGGGGAACCCCACCCCAGCATGCACGTCACAGGGAAGTGACGTTATGACACCAGGCACGCTGGGGGCGGGACCACGGCCATGTGTCCCCTTATATGGTCGTGGCCCCGCCCCCAGCGTGCCCAGCGTCATGACGTCACTTCTCTGTGACGTGCATGCGGCGCGCCGGGATCCGCACGGGAGTCCCCCGCCGGCAAGGTAAGTGCCACTTGGCAACCCTAATTGGGGGGGGGGGGATGTTGCAGTTCATTTTGTTGGTTTTTAAAAGGTGAAATCGGACAACCAGCATTACAGGTGGAACAATCACTGTCGAAACCCTGCCAAACCTAACAAACAGGAAGTTGCTTAAATGTTATCAACCTACCCAAACTAGTTATTTATTCAAATATTTAAATCTCACCTTTCCTTGTGACTCAAGGCAACTTACAGATCATACTGAAAAGCATAATATGGATTTCCCCCAGCTCCTTTATAGCCTATGGGGACCATTATAGTCAATAGGCCCCATGAGCTAAAATGGAGAATGGATCCAGGGGTATCTGAGGGGCTGGGTTTTTTTTTTTTTAGGTAAAGGCATCATTTATGTTTCATAAATATTGGACGGGGGTCCAATTCTATGGGCCCCAGAAATATGTGCTCTCATCCCCCATGGTATCCAATGGAGGGGAGAAATGCCTTCTCAGCTCACTTGTGGGCTCAGACAAAAATCCCTGTGCTTCCTGCTAAAATGTTGTGTGACAGTACTTCCTAACACAGCTTAGAGGGAACTTTGGTAGTTGGAAGCAAGATAAAACGGGAGTCTTGAGCCATCTCAGACTTCACATGATTTTGTTGCATCATTTCCCTTTCTAGGCATCTGTACCTTGCTTTTCTCCCAAAGCAATTTACAAGTATTGTTTTCCACAGCTATGTTTTTCTCCCCACAACAACTGTGCTGGGTATGTTAGGCTGAAAGAGTGGCCCAAAGTCACCCAGCAGCTTCCAAGGCAGAGTGGGGCTTCTGAATCTGGGTCTCCCAGGTGTTCGTCCCCATGCTCGAACCTCAGCACCATGGGGTGCATGTGTGTCTTCGTGGAAGGCCAGGTCTCCAAGTGGGAATGAACGGCAAGGGAAGGAGTGGGAGCAGACTTGAATTTGGAGGAGAGGGGTTGTAAGGATCTGCGAAAAGGTCCCTCACTGCAAACAGCCTACAAAACATTGGTTCAGGCTTAAGCAGGAAATACGGGCCTCTGAAAGCTTGAGAACAGCTTTTTCTTGCTTTGCTGAGAGACTCGCTGACTCACTGCTGAAATCCCAAATGGGACTTGGCAGGACATTTGAACGTGCCTTGTAAGCATTGCCTAATCCAAAGTTAAGAAGAAAGGAGGGGAAGTGGGGGACGATTGCTGCAGAAGAACTTACATGAGACAGAATACTAAAAAATCCTTTTTCTTTTTACTTAAATTTCATATATACATTTATAACAGCTTACAACAGGAGGGCAGGATAAAAATCAAATAAATAAAAATAAAATTAAATAAAAAATTATGCATGAAGCATATATAGTTAATTACAGGAATAGAACTTATGGGGATTTTAACTACGCTACAGAAAGTATGGGACTTTCCAGAACAATGGGCAGATACCGGAATCATATAAGTCCAAATTAGGAAGTTTGGCATAATAAAACACTTACATAAGGATAGAAACACAGGGTCAAGGTGACCCGGAGACTCGGAGAGTGATAAGGGGAGGGAACTTCCACTGATTGAAATTCCCTAATGATCAGTTGAACAAAAACAGCTGTTTTTAACTGTTTGGGAAAAACAATCGAAAGGTCAAAGCTTCTGATTGGTTAACAGAGAAACAGAATAGCCAAGGAAAGAATATAAAAGGAGAAAGTTTGGCGTCATGGGGGCGGATCAGGAAGATAGGTTACCCCGTCTTCTTGTTCCAATCTCTTTGCCTCCATAGGAACGATAGGAACCAGAAGGGGCCGTCCTTGTTCGTCGTCAGTAGTGAGACATGTTGTAAGAATGATCCTGCTTTGGCTATTTGGGCCAAAATTGTAACAAGCAAATTGAAGAAGTTGCACAAAAATGTAATCTTTTCTCAAGCTGCTATTTGAAGCTATGTTTAAAATAAAACTTTAAAAATTACAGTTGCATCTGAATCTTTTCCTTTGTCAATGACAAGTCCACTTATAAATACAGAGCGTAACCAAAAAGATCCCGCTCGCCAAGTCGAGTAGTGTAAGCTGAGAGAAAAACAGCTAACAGGGTGTCAAGAATATCTAATCCAAGGGAATTCTTGGTACGGACTGGCAGAACACAAAATTAAAAAACAAACCCTGGGGTGTGAATCCACATGCTCACCAGTTTGGTATCTGCCACCAGCCCCTTGGACTACCCTAATAGTCAGAAGCTAAGGGGCAATCTTCTAACTTTAGTGGGATAAATCAAGGAAGTTGTCCATTCGGGGTTAGCTCATCTCTTCATGATAGCTTGTGTCTAGCTACAACCCGCCCCCCCCCAGCAAAACTAAACTTGTTAAGGCCTAAGATCTGAGTGGGCTGGGGCCCTTAGCCCAATCCAACACCAGACCATTGAAGTTATGTCGACAAGAACCTGTTAACAACAGATGGCTCAAAAAGAGGCCTACTTTAAGACAGGGTGGAGTAATCAGCAATCTGACCCATCCGTTCATGTCATGTGAATCACGGCAAAAATTGAAGGAGTGTGAGATACATTGGTGCCAAGTCCTGTCCTGGTAAAACAATGGTTTGTCTCTGTACCTGAATTGTTATTCAAAGGTCCCAAGGTTGATTTGCAAACTCTTCGATACCATCAGCCAGTTGATTTCCATTTGGTCTCTCCTGTCGGGTAGCCCCGCCATGGTTTTTTTATTCTCCTGTCTCTGCAGCTGTGTTTCGCTTTTGCTCCTTATCTGCCCACTGGCCTTGAGTGCTCATTGCTCCGGCGCGAAGCCTCTGGTTCTCCCGCTCACCTCGAACCGTTGAACAGTTCCCCGTGCTCTATACTAATTGCTTATTGGCCCCTAGGTGTCAGGGGGTATTGTATGAATCCACTATAATTGCTATGGCCATTTTGTATGTCTTATTTCTGACTCAAAGAGTCTAAGTCGAATTCACCTTGCTCTGGTCAATAAAGCTGAACCTGTTTAAGGACCTGCTGTTGAACTGAGTTATTGGAGTACCTGGCATCTCCCCCCATGGCAGGCCTATAGATTAATATGTGGCCTGAATTGATTTTAATGAAAGAACAAGAAATTAGAATCATAGAATTAGTTGGAAGGAACCATACAGTCCAACCCCCTCCTGAATGCAGGATCAGGCTAGAGCATCCCTGACAAGGGTTTGTCCAGCCGCTGCTTAAAGACTGCCAGTGAGGGGGAGCTCACCACCTTCCTAGGCTGATTTCACTGTTGCACAACTCTTACTGTAAAAAAACCAGTACCTTCCCACCCTTAATTTAAACCCATGATTGCGAGTCCC